>NC_090345.1:51228207-51304148 GCF_035084215.1 Heptranchias perlo | reverse complement strand
TGGCCTCAGTTATGGGGAAACCAAACTGAAGATTCTCGATTGACCAGGTGAAAGACAAAGTGTCGAAATCTCAGCCCTGCACAATGTGCTGGAGAAATATTCCAAGTTTCGAACTTTGTCACAGTGTCGAACTAAGTGGATAATTCACACCTCCCCTCTCTCCCCTCCCCTCTCTCCCCTCTCTCCTCTCTCCCCTCCACTCTCTCCACTCCCCTCTCTCCCCTCTCCCCTCTCCTTGAATAAAGGAGACTATGATGGTATGAGAGCGGAATTGATTAAAGTGGACTGGGAAAATAGATTAAAGGGTAAGACGGTACATGAGCAGTGGTGTTCATTTAGGGAGTTATTTTACAACTTTCAAAATAAATATATTCCACTGAGGAAAAAAGGGTGTAAAAGAAATGACAGCCATCCGTGGCTAAGTAAAGAAATCAAGGATAGTATCCGACTAAAAACAAGGATATATAAGGTAGCCAAACTTAGTGGGAGGATAGAAGATTGGGAATTCTTCAAAGACAGCAAAAAGTAACTAAAGGATTGATTAAGAAAGGGAAGTTAGATTATGAAAAGAAATTAGCAAAAAATATAAAAACAGATAGCAAGAGTTTTTATAGTTATATAAAAAGAAAAAGGGTGGCTAAGGCAATCCCTTAGAGGATGAGACCGGGAAATTAATGGTGGGAAACATGGAGATGGCAAAAATGCTGAACAAATATTTTGTTTCAGTCTTTACAGTAGAGGACACTAAGAATATCCCAACACTGGACAAACAGGGGACTCTCGGGGGGGGGAGGAGCTAAATACGATTAAAATCACTCAGGAGATGGTACTCAGTAAAATAATGGGACTCAAGGCGGATAAATCCCCTGGACCTGATGGCTTCCATCCTAGGGTCTTGAGGGAAGTGGCAGTAGGGATTGTGGATGCTTTGGTGATAGTTTTCCAAAATTCCCTGGACTCAGGAGAGGTCCCGGCAGATTGGAAAACTGCTAATGTAACACCGTTATTTAAAAAGGGTAGTAGGCAGAAGGCTGGAAATTATAGGCCAGTTAGCTTAACATCTGTGGTGGGTAAAATTTTGGAGTCTATTATTAAGGAGACAGTAACGGAACATTTAGATAAGCATAATTTAATAGGACAAAGTCAGCATGGCTTTATGAAGGGGAAGTCATGTCTGACAAATTTGCTTGAGTTCTTCGAGGATATAACGTATAGGGTGGATAAAGGGGAACCAGTGGACATAGTGTATTTAGACTTCCAGAAGGCATTCGACAAGGTGCCACATAAAAGATTATTACTTAAGATAAAAAATCACGGGATTGGGGGTAATATTCTGGCATGGGTGGAGGATTGGTTATCGAACAGGAAGCAGAGAGTTGGGATAAATGGTGCATTTTCGGACTGGCAACCAGTAACCAGTGGTGTTCCACAGGGTCGGTGCTGGTCCCCAACTCTTTACAATCTATATTAACGATTTGGAGGAGGGGACCGAGTGCAACATATCAAAATTTGCAGATGATACAAAGATGGGAGGGAAAGTAGAGAGTGAGGAGGACATAAAAAACCTGCAAGGGGATATAGACAGGCTGGGTGAGTGGGCGGAGATTTGGCAGATGCAATATAATATTGGAAAATGTGAGGTTATGCACTTTGGCAGGAAAAATCAGAGAGCAAGTTATTTTCTTAATGGCGAGAGACTGGAAAGTACTGCAGTACAAAGGGATCTGGGGATCCTAGTGCAAGAAAATCAAAAAGTTGGTATGCTGGTGCAGCAGGTGATCAAGAAGGCCAACGGAATGTTGGCTTTTATTGCTAGGGGGATAGAATATAAAAACAAGGAGGTATTGCTGCAGTTATATAAGGTATTGGTGAGACCGCACCTGGAATACTGCATACAGTTTTGGTCTCCATACTTAAGAAAAGACATACTTGCTCTCGAGGCAGTACAAAGAAGTTCACTCGGTTAATCCCGGGATGAGGGGGGCGGACATATGAGGAGAGGTTGAGTAGATTGGACTCTACTCATTGAGTTCAGAGAATGAGAGGCGATCTTATTGAAACATATAAGATTGTGAAGGGTCTTGATCGGGTGGATGCAGTAAGGATGTTCCCAAAGATGGGTGAAACTAGAACTAGGGGGCATAATCTTAGAATAAGGGGCTGCTCTTTCAAACTGAGATGAGAGAAACTTCTTCACTCAAGGTGGTAGGTCTGTGAATTTGCTGCCCCAGGAAGCTTGAATTTGCTGCCCCAGGAAGCTGTGGAAGCTACATCATTAGATAAATTTAAAACAGAAATAGACAGTTTCCTAGAAGTAAAGGGAATTAGGGGTTATGGGGAGCGGGCAGGAAATTGGACATGAAGCTGAGTTCGGATCGGTCAATGCCCTGTGGGTGGCGGAGAGGGCCCAGGGGCTATGTGGCCGGGTCCTGCTCCGACTTCTTGTGTTCTTTAGATTTGTGGTTGGGATCAGATCAGCCATGATCTTATTGAATGGCGGAGCAGGCTCGAGGGGCCGATTGGCCTACTCCTGCTCCAATTTCTTATGTTCTTATGTTCTTATGTTCCTCTCTCCCCTCTCCCCTCCCCTCTCTCCTCTCCTCTCTCCCCTCTCCTCTCTCCCCGCTCTCCTCTCTCCCCTCTCCCCTCTCCCCTCCCCTCTCTCTCCTCTCCCTCTCCTCTCTCCCCTCTCCCCTCTCTCCCTCTCCCCTCTCTCTCTCTCTCCCCTCTCCTCTCTCCCCTCTCCCCTCTCTCTCTCCCCTCTCCTCTCTCCCCTCTCTCCCCTCTCCCCTCTCTCCTCTCCCCTCTCTCCCCTCTCCTCTCTCCCCTCTCCTCTCTCCCTCTCTCCTCTCCCCACTCTCCTCTCCCCCCTCTCCCCTCTCTCCTCTCCCCTCTCCTCTCTCCCCTCTCTCCCTCTCTCTCTCTCCCCTCTCCTCTCTCCCCTCTCTCCCTCTCCCCTCTCTCCTCTCCCCTCTCTCCCCTCTCCTCTCTCCCCTCTCCCCTCTCCTCTCTCCCCTCTCTCCTCTCCCACTCTCCTCTCCCCCCTCTCCCCTCTCTCCTCTCTCCTCTCCCCACTCTCCTCTCCCCCCTCTCCCCTCTCCCTCTCTCCTCTCCCCTCTCCCCTCTCTCTCTCTCCCCTCTCCTCTCTCCCCTCTCCCCTCTCTCTCTCTCCCCTCTCCTCTCTCCCCTCTCTCCCCTCTCCCCTCTCTCCTCTCCCCTCTCTCCCTCTCCTCTCTCCCCTCTCCCCTCTCCTCTCTCCCCTCTCTCCTCTCCCCACTCTCCTCTCCCCCCTCTCCCCTCTCCCCTCTCTCCTCTCTCCTCTCCCCTCTCCTCTCTCCCCTCTCCCCTCTCTCCTCTCCCCTCTCTCCCCTCTCTCTCTCTCCCCTCTCTCTCTCTCCCCTCTCTCCCACTCTCCTCTCCCCCTCTCCCCTCTCTCTCTCCTCTCTCCTCTCCCTCTCTCCTCTCCCCTCTCTCCCTCTCCTCTCTCCACTCTCCCCTCTCCTCTCTCCCCTCTCTCCTCTCCCCACTCTCCTCTCCCCCCTCTCCCCTCTCCCCTCTCTCCTCTCCCCTCTCTCCTCTCTCCTCTCCCCTCTCCTCTCTCCCCTCTCCCCTCTCTCCTCTCCCCACTCCCCTCTCTCCCCTCTCTCTCTCTCCCCTCTCTCCCACTCTCCTCTCTCCCACTCTCCTCTCCCCTCTCTCCCCTCCCCTCTCTCCCCTCTCCCTCTCTCCTCTCCCCCTCTCCTCTCCCCCCTCTCCCCTCTCTCCTCTCCCCTCTCCTCTCTCTCCTCTCTCCCCTTTCCATCCCCTCTCTCCCCTCTCCCCTCTCTCCTCTCTCCTCTCCCCCCTCTCCTCTCTCTCCTCTCTCCTCTCTCCCCTCTCCTCTCTCTCCTCTCTCCCCACTCTCCTCTCCCCCTCTCCCCTCTCTCCTCTCTCCTCTCCCCTCTCCCCTCTCTCCCCTCTCCTCTCTCCCCTCTCCCCTCTCCTCTCTCCCCTCTCTCCTCTCCCCACTCTCCTCTCCCCCCTCTCCCCTCTCCCCTCTCTCCTCTCCCCTCTCTCCTCTCTCCTCTCCCCTCTCCTCTCTCCCCTCTCTCCTCTCCCCTCTCCCCTCTCTCCCCTCTCTCTCTCTCCCCTCTCTCCCACTCTCCTCTCCCCCCTCTCCCCTCTCCCCTCTCTCCTCTCCCCTCTCTCCTCTCCCCTCTCTCCTCTCTCCTCTCTCCTCTCTCCTCTCCCCTCTCCCCTCTCCCCTCTCCCCTCTCTCCTCTCCCCTCTCTCCCTCTCCTCTCTCCCCTCTCCCCTCTCCTCTCTCCCCTCTCTCCTCTCCCCACTCTCCTCTCCCCCCTCTCCCCTCCCCCCTCTCTCCTCTCCCCTCTCCCCTCTCCTCTCTCCCCTCTCCCCTCTCCCCTCTCTCCCCTCTCTCTCTCTCCCCTCTCTCTCTCTCCCCTCTCTCCCACTCTCCTCTCCCCCCTCTCTCCCCTCCCCTCTCTCCCCTCTCCTCTCTCCTCTCCCCCTCTCCCCTCTCCTCTCTCCCCTCTCTCCTCTCCCCTCTCCCCTCTCTCCTCTCCCCTCTCTCCTCTCCCCTCTCTCCTCTCCCCTCTCTCCCCTCTCCTCTCTCCCCTCTCCCCTCTCCTCTCTCCCCTCTCTCCTCTCCCCACTCTCCTCTCCCCCCTCTCCCTCTCCCCTCTCTCCTCTCCCCTCTCTCCTCTCTCCTCTCCCCTCTCCTCTCTCCCCTCTCCCCTCTCCCCTCTCTCCCCTCTCTCTCTCTCCCCTCTCTCTCTCTCCCCTCTCTCCCACTCTCCTCTCCCCCCTCTCTCCCCTCCCCTCTCTCCCCTCTCCTCTCTCCTCTCCCCCCTCTCCCCTCTCCTCTCTCCCCTCTCTCCTCTCCCCTCTCCCCTCTCTCCTCTCCCCTCTCTCCTCTCCCCTCTCTCCCCTCTCCTCTCTCCCCTCTCCCCTCTCTCCTCTCCCCACTCTCCTCTCCCCCCTCTCCCCTCTCCCCTCTCTCCTCTCCCCTCTCTCCTCTCTCCTCTCCCCTCTCCTCTCTCCCCTCTCCCCTCTCTCCTCTCCCCTCTCCTCTCTCTCCTCTCTCCCCTTTCCCATCCCCTCTCTCCCCTCTCCCCTCTCTCCTCTCTCCTCTCCCCCCTCTCCTCTCTCTCCTCTCTCCCCTCTCCCCTCTCTCCCCTCTCCTCTCTCTCCTCTCTCCCCTTTCCCATCCCCTCTCTCCCCTCTCCCCTCTCTCCTCTCCCCTCTCCCCTCTCTCCTCTCTCCCCTCTCCCCTCTCACCTCTCCCCTCTCCCCTCTCTCCTGCCTGCTCCAGTTCACTTCCCTTATATTGGATTCTGCGGTCTCATGTTTGTAGCTACTGGGTACCTGTCATAATTTATGTCATCTTCTCCCCGCAGACACTGTTTATGGGGTGTGTTTTTCCATTTAACAAGACACGGGATGTTTGTGCAGGAGAATGGAACAATTCCACTTTGGGCACAGTGTTCCCATCGGGCAGCTGAGGCAGATTGAAATACAGACTGAAGCTCCCTTTACACTTCCCCCAACAATGGACTTCAGCCCTATCCTGAGACGAGCCCTCACTAGTGCGCTCGTGTGACCAACCAGTGTCCGAGTGAGACTGCCTAATTCACAGCACTTGTACCAAAGGCAGGGGGTGGTGACAGGACACCCCTCTCATGGCTTCGAGTAAACACACCCTGGGCTAATGGGATCAGCAAGTCCCATGTTCAATAGCTGCTCACTTCTGGATTGGCTAATCTCAGTTGGGAGGCTTCAATTAGCATCAGTGTCTCTGGTCTGGGGAGGGGTAAATGAGCCTGGATTCTCACTCTGGATCAGTATCTTGTGATCCCTACTGGCCGTTGTTTGTGATTAGACTTTAGTTAGGCTGTGATATCCTCAGTGCTGTGTGGATGGGAACAGGAAGTTACAAAGGGACATTGATATGGGCAGTGAGTGGGCCGATGGAGCTCAGTGTGGGGAAGTGTGAGGTCATCCACTTTGGACCCAATTGTCCAAGGAAGACAAATTGGAATATTTTCTCAATAGTGAGATACGAGGAACCGTGGAGGAGCAGAGGCATGTTGGTACCCAGATACACAAATCACTAAATGCTGGTGGACAGGTACAAAAAGTAATCAAAAAGGCTGATGGAATATTGGCCTTTATCACCAGGGCCTGGGATACACAGGGAGGTAGTTATTCTTCAGTTGGACAGAGCCTTGGTCACATCCATCTGGAGTCCTGTGTTCAGAGTTGGGCCTCGGAGGGGTTCCAGCACAGATTCACCAGAATGATATTGGGGCATAAAGGGTTAAATTAGGAGGGTGGATTGTTAACCCTTGAGTTTCAAAGGTTGAGGGGTGATCTAATCGAGGTGTTTAAAATGATAAAAGGATTTGATAGGGTAGTTAGAGAGAAACTATTTCCTCTGGTGGGAGAGTCCAGAACAAGGCTCATAACCTTTAAATTAGAGCTCGGCCGTTCAGGGGTGATGTCAGGAAACACTTCTTCACACAAAGGGGAGTGGAAATCTGGAACTCTCTCCCCAAAAGAGTGAGATCAATCGAGTTTTGTTGGCTGAGGGTATGAAGGGGTGTGGAGCAAAGGTGGGTAAAAGGAATTGAGGTGCAGATCAGCCAGAACAGGCTCGAGGGGCTGATTGGCCTCCTCCTGTTCCTATGTTCCAGAATCAAATGGATACCAAAATTCTCCCCGTTGTCTTTTCCCTGTTTTCGTTCCCCAAACAGGTTTCCCCATTGGAGCTGGATTGGGACCATTGCCTGGGATTCTCAGTCTGATTGTCAATTGACATCATTCTCCAAATCCCCATTGGACAGACGGATGGGAGTTGTGTCCAAGTGTGAAGTACATTGGGGATTGTCTGACTGCACTGATTTCCAAACCTTGTTCAGATGGTTTAACAGATTTAGCAATTTGTTGGGTGAAGTGTGAAGCTTCTCGGCCTTTTGGCTAAGATCAAGTGTGTTCCTTTTCGGGCTTATTTGGATCTGAGCGGACTGGAACGCTGGCCGCGACCTTGTGCGCTCGCAAAGTGCGGACTTTGCTGTGATTGGTCGTTTGTGTGCTGGCTCCGCCCCTAAATTTGCATAAGGACCACATCAACACTGCAATGGCAGGGAAGGGCACCCGGGCAGTCGGCCATGGTGTGCCAAACACCGTCAGGGTGACGGTAACGACAGTCGAATGTGTTTCGCCGGTGGATCGGGAGCTTTTCGTCAAACGCGTTCTGCTCGACTGCTGTGGATTCAAAGCGACGGACATCTTCTGCCTCCAGGATTTCCCTCGAAGCGGACATTTTGACGTCACCTTCAAGACCGTCGCTGGATGCCAGAAGCTTCTTCAAGTCTTCAAGGAGAAGGGGAGCGTCGGACTGCTGGCCATGCTCGCTGCGGAGCCGCTTTTCACCCTCCCAACGCAGAGGAATCGCAAGCTGATTGTACACATGTACAACCCACACGTCCCGGTCGCCGATGTGCTGACGTTCCTCGCCAGATACGTCGACGGGGCGCAGAACAGCGTCGACGTCACCGACCAGTTTGGGATCTGGACCAGCAAGAGGGAAGTCACGGCAACGTTGAGACTGGACGCCCACGGCAACATCGTCCACCCTCCCTCCAGCTTCGCCATCGGAGGAAGTCGAGGATACATCACGTACGTGGGGCAGCCCAGAGTCTGTCGCACCTGCGGCAAATCCGGCCATTTGGCGAACACCTGCACTGCAACCATCTGCAAGAACTGCAAGCAGGAAGGACACCAGACTAAGGACTGCAAGGAGAGCAAGCGCTGCAACCTGTGCGGGCTGGAAGGCCATCTCTACAGGGTCTGCCCCGAACGCAACCTCAGCTACGCCCAGGCGGCCAAGAACAACACAGCGGAGGAGGAGGGGGAAACAAGCAAGGATGCCCCAAAGAAGGCCAAGAGTCAGCGCCCGGCCGCGACCTCCTCCAAGAAGCCCCTAGCCCAGGAAAACAATGAACGAGGAAAGGGTCAAGCCGAAAACTGCCAGACCCCGACACCCAGCTCCGAGCCTCCCCAACAGACGACAGAGTCCATGGACGAGGAGGCAGCAGAGGGAGGATGGCAGCTGGTGGTCAATAAAACCAAAAAGAAGAAGCCAGAGAAAAGGAAACAAGCCCCTGCCGACACTACACCAGGGGCCAAAAGAGCACTCGAGTCGCAGTCCGACTGCAACGACTACCCCGAGTCTGACGAGGAGGGACGACAGGAGCGAAGTGGTCAGCCGTCCCACCCAAAGCGGCAAAATACCCAAGGTGACCCCGACGCGATCGGCAGCCCCCATCTCGAGAACACTGGGAGCGACAACGCCTCCAGTGCCCTCCAGCTCCGGGAAGCCGGCAGCATCGTAGTGCCCAGCGCACACCAGCTCCGGGACACCGGGAGCAGCACCGCAGAGAGCGAAGACCAGCTCCGGGAAACCGGGAGAAGCGACAACGAGGAGCCCCAACCGATCGAGGATCGCACGGACTCTTCACCCGACACCAGGCCGCCGATGTCACCCCGGCGGAACGACAACCCCCTCTCTGAGGCAGAACAGAACTCGTACCTCAGCTCAGGGATCGTGGAACACTTTACACAGATCACCTATATGCAGAAACACGGCCAAGAGCTGGAAACAGCAAACGGACTGACGGGTGAGACTTTAAACAGTTGTTAAAATGGGTCTGAAAGTCGCATCCATTAACGTGCGTAGCGTTAAAAGCACTACGTGATGTGTGTCGACCTTGGACTACCTGGCCAAGGTCAAGAGCGACCTGCTGTTCTTACAGGAGTGCGGCCTGCCGCATCTCAGCAATTACAGGCAATGGTCGCAGCGCTGGGCCCACGGGCCGTCTATCTGGTCGGGAGGCAACGATAACCGTGCCTCCGGCCTGGGGATTCTGCTGCGGGGGGGCAACTTCACCATCACCGAAGTAAAGGAGGTGGTGGGGGGCCGCCTCCTCGTAGCAGACGTAATGTACAAAAACGCTCCGCTCCGGCTGATCAACGTGTACGCCCCGGCTCTGAAGGACGAGCGGCTGGCCGTCTTCCAGCAGCTCCCACTGCTGCTGGCGACGTCCAAGCCGGTCATTCTCGGCGGTGACTTCAACTGCATCATCGATGCGGCTGGACGATCCGGCAGAGCCGACAGCAAACTGGACGCCACGTCCAAACTCCTGATGGAAGCGGTGAAAGACGCCAAGCTGTGCGACGTCTTCAACAACCCTGCAGACGGAGCGGCGCGTCAATACACCTGGTCCAGACCAGACGGGTCCGTCCGTTCCAGGATAGACTTCCTGTTTGTATCCCCGAAGCTCAAGGTCAGATCCACCAAGGTCACACCGGTGTTCTTCTCTGACCACTGCCTCCTCCTGGCCGACTGTCACCTACAGGACGATCAGAGAGTGGGCAGGGGGACATGGAAGCTGAACGTGAAACTGTTGACCCCGGGAAACATTGAGGAACTGACGAGGGATTACAAAGGTTGGAGAACCGTAAAGCCCCTCTTTGATTCCCCAGTGCACTGGTGGGAAGCCATCAAGGCGAACATCAAGAGGTTCTTCATCCTCAAAGGTGTTCAGAAGGCGAGAGAGAGGCAGAGGGAAACGTCCCGACTCCAGAAAAGCATGCAGAATCTTCTCCTGCTGCAGTCGATGGGGATCGATGTCGGGGAGGAACTCAGAGAAGTGAAGGACCAGCAAGCCTCGCTCTTTGCCTCCGAGGCCTCCAAGATCATCTTCCGGTCCAGAGTCCGCTCCGTGGAGCAGGACGAGACTTGCTCGCGTTTCTTCTTCCAAAAGGTGCACAGAGAGAGCTCTGTGATCAGCAGCCTGAAGGAAGAGAACGGCTCGGTCACGTCCTCGCAGCCCGACATACTGAGGATCTGCAAATCCTTTTATGCCGGACTGTACGACGCGAAGCCCACAGACAGCGCGGCCTCCCACTCCTTCTTGTCGTCTATCACGGAGGTTCTAGACGACAGCAAGCGGGAGAGTCTGGATCAACCGCTAACTCTGGACGAACTGACAAAGGCCGTCCGATCCTTCGAGAAGAGTAAGACTCCCGGAAGCGACGGCTTACCGATGGAGTTGTACTCGGCTCTGTGGGACTGGATAGGCCCAGACCTGCTGGAAGTGTACGGGGGTATGCTCCTGGCAGGCAGCATGTCAGACTCCATGAGGAAAGGCATCATCACCCTCATCTACAAACGGAAGGGGGAGAGGGAAGAAATCAAAAATTGGCGACCCATCTCACTACTTAACGTGGACTACAAAATTCTGTCCAAGGTCATCGCCAATCGGGTCAAGTCAGCCCTGGAGGTGGTGATCCACCCCGATCAGACCTGCACCGTACCCGGCAGGAAGATCTCTGATAGCCTGGCGCTACTCAGGGATACGATTGCCTACGTACAGGACAGGGGGGTGAACACCTGCCTGATCAGCCTGGACCAGGAGAAGGCCTTTGACAGAATATCCCACACGTACATGATGGACGTGCTCTCCAAAATGGGGTTTGGGGAGGGAATCCGCAATTGGATCCAACTGCTCTACACAAACATCAGTAGCGCAGTTTCAATCAACGGGTGGGAATCAGAAAGCTTTCCGATCAAATCTGGAGTCAGGCAGGGCTGTCCTCTCTCCTCCGTCTTGTTCGTGTGTTGCATCGAACCCTTTGCCGAGTCCATCAGGAGGGATGCGGGCATAAGAGGGGTGACGATCCCAGGCAGCGGAGGCACTCAGGTCAAGGCCTCCCTGTACATGGATGACGTCGCCGTCTTTTGCTCGGATCAGCTGTCGGTCCGCAGATTGATGAGCATCTGCGACCGTTTCGAACTGGCCTCGGGGGCCAGGGTAAATCGTAGCAAGAGCGAGGCCATGTTCTTTGGGAACTGGACCGACCGATCCTTTGTCCCCTTCACCGTCAGGTCGGATTACCTGAAGGTGCTGGGGATCTGGTTCGGGGGGGCCGGGGCGTGCACCAAAAACTGGGAGGAGCGTATCTCCAAGGTTAAGCAGAAACTGGGACTGTGGCATCAACGATCCCTCTCGATCGTGGGCAAGAACCTGGTCATCAGGTGCGAGGTGCTCTCGGTGTTGCTGTACGTGGCGCAGGTCTGGCCCATACCTCGCTCCTGCGCCGTGACAGTCACCCGAGCCATCTTCCACTTTGTCTGGAGATCAAAAATGGACCTGTCCGCAGGGTCACTATGTACAAATCTCCAGAGAAAGGGGGGAAAGGCGTGCCCAACGTGGCCCTCATCCTGATGGCCACCTTTGTGTGCGGCTGCATCAAGCTGTGCATAGACCCTCAGTACGCAAACACAAAGTGTCACTACGTGCTGAGGTTCTACCTGTCCCCGGTGTTGAGAAGGATGGGCCTGGCCACGCTGCCACGGAACGCTCCGTCCAGTTGGACCGTTCCGCCCCACCTGTCCTTCGTGGAAAGGTTTGTGCAGGAAAACACCTTTGACCACAAGGCGATCAGCAAGTGGTCCGCACGTAACGTCCTCGAGACCCTGCGGGAAAAGGAGATGGTGGATCCTGTCGGTTGGTTCCCCGAGCAGACTGTCAATGTCATTTGGCAGAACGCCTCATCGCCAGAGCTTTCAAACAAGCACCAAGACCTAGCTTGGCTGGTGGTGAGAAGGGCCCTTCCCGTCAGATCCTTCATGCACTCCCGGACTCTCAGCGCCACCGCGCGCTGTCCCAGAGGAGGCTGCGGTGGAGACGAGACCGTCACCCATCTCCTTATGGAATGTGCCTTTGCAAAGAAGGTCTGGAGAGAGATGCAGTGGTATCTGTCCAGGTTCGTCCCGAGCAGTTCCGTAACACAGGTTTCTGTGCTCTACGGGCTGTTCCCGGGGACGCACACCGAGACGGACATCAACTGCTGCTGGAAGACCATCAACTCGGTGAAAGACGCCCTTTGGTCTGCCCGAAACTTGCTGGTCTTCCAGCACAAGGAGCTGTCCTCGACCGAGTGTTGCAGACTGGCATATTCCAAGGTCCAGGACTACGTGCTGAGGGATGCACTGAGGATGGGTGCGGCCGCCGCAAAGGCCCTGTGGGGAAAGGCAACCGTTTAGAGCCTTCCCGCCATTGTAAACCGAGGGGCTGCAATCAGGGAAAAACCCCCTCGGGCAGAATGTAAAATTCAAATTGCTGTAATGTACCTGTAATGAATCTGAAATGAATCTGTAAGCAATAATCTGTGTTGAGTATGATGCAATGAGACACCCTAGAGTGTCATGAACTGTAATTATGTCCAATGTGTTCATTGAACTGTACTTGACGTAACCTGCAAATTGTATAATCTGTATTGTGTACGTTTGGAAAGTGATATGACAACTGTATTGTATGTACTGCTGCAAATTTTATGAATAAAGTATATTTTTTGAAAAAAAAAGTGAAGCTTTAAATCAATCAGTGTTGGGAGCTTGCTGTCACCTGGCACGATCCAGACTCAGGACACCATGTCTCAGTCAGCTGGCAAATCACATCGAGCTGTAGTACCCAGTCGAAATGAAAAGTCAATTCAAGAGGCAGTGACTGCTGGAAACAGCGAATCCATAGAAGGGATTCAGAGTCCGCACAGAGTCCATTCCCTTGTTAGCCAAGAGCCACTAATTTAGCATTGTCTTTATTCAGTATTTTAAACAATATTTATTGTATTGAGAGTGAGGTGTCCCCAAACCCTGCCTAAACTCACTGTCCAACCTCACACACACGAGGTACTGGACACTGGAATATTATCACTGTCCAACCTCACACACACGAGGTACTGGACACTGGAATATTATCACTGTCCAACCTCACGCACACGAGGTACTGGACACTGGAATATTATCACTGTCCAACCTCACGCACACGAGGTACTGGACACTGGAATATTATCACTGTCCAACCTCACGCACACGAGGTACTGGACACTGGAATATTATCACTGTCCCGAAACAATGAGGGAGATTTCCCTCTCCACTGCCAGGCCAGTGAACCGGATCAAACAGATCAACCGCACTGGATACAACCCGCTCGATAGTCATTGTACTACACTGTAAGCTACAGTACAGAAACCCTATAACTGTAGGGTACGGTGTAGTACAGTTCACAGACCCTCTAACTGTAGGATACGGTGTAGTACATTAAACAGACCCTATAACTGTAGGGTACGGTGTAATACAGTGCACAGACCCTATAACTGTATGGAACGGTGTAACACAGTACATAGACCCTATAACTGTAGGGTACGGTGTAATTCAGTACACAGACCCTATAACTGTAGGGTACGGTGTAATTCAGTACACAGACCCTATCACTGTAGGGTACGGTGTAATTCAGTACACAGACCCTATAACTGTAGGGTACGGTGTAATTCAGTACACAGACCCTATCACTGTAGGGTACGGTGTAATTCAGTACACAGACCCTATCACTGTAGGGTACGGTGTAATTCAGTACACAGACCCTATAACTGTAGGGTATGGTGTAATTCAGTACACAGACCCTATAACTGTATGGAACGGTGTAACACAGTACATAGACCCTATAACTGTAGGGTACGGTGTAATTCAGTACACAGACCCTATAACTGTAGGGTACGGTGTAATTCAGTACACAGACCCTATCACTGTAGGGTACGGTGTAATTCAGTACACAGACCCTATAACTGTAGGGTACGGTGTAATTCAGTACACAGACCCTATCACTGTAGGGTATGGTGTAATTCAGTACACAGACCCTATCACTGTAGGGTACGGTGTAATTCAGTACACAGACCCTATAACTGTAGGGTACGGTGTAACACAGTACACAGACCCTATCACTGTAGGGTACGGTGTAGTACAGTACACAGACCCAATAACTGTAGGGTACGGTGTAATTCAGTACACAGACCCTATAACTGTAGGGTACGGTGTAGTACAGTACACATACGCTATAACTGTAGGGTATGGTGTAATTCAGTACACAGACCCTATAACTGTAGGGTACGGTGTAATTCAGTACACAGACCCTATCACTGTAGGGTACGGTGTAATTCAGTACACAGACCCTATAACTGTAGGGTACGGTGTAATTCAGTACACAGACCCGATAACTGTAGGGTACGGTGTAACACAGTACACAGACCCTATCACTGTAGGGTACGGTGTAGTACAGTACACAGACCCTATCACTGTAGGGTACAGTGTAACACAGTACACAGACCCTATCACTGTAGGGTACGGTGTAGTATAGTACACAGACCCTATCACTGTAGGGTACGGTGTAGTACAGTACACAGACCCTATAACTGTAGGGTACGGTGTAACACAGTACACAGACCCTATCACTGTAGGGTACGGTGTAGTATAGTACACAGACCCTATAACTGTAGGGTACGGTGTAATTCAGTACACAAACCCTATCACTGTAGGGTACGGTGTAATTCAGTACACAGACCCTATCACTGTAGGGTACGGTGTAATTCAGTACACAGACCCTATAACTGTAGGGTACGGTGTAATTCAGTACACAGACCCTATAACTGTAGGGTACGGTGTAATTCAGTACACAGACCCTATAACTGTAGGGTACGGTGTAGTACAGTACATAGAGCCTATAACTGTAGGGTACGGTGTAATTCAGTACACAGACCCTATAACTGTAGGGTACGGTGTAACACAGTACACAGACCCTATAACTGTAGGGTACGGTGTAATACAGTACACAGACCCTATAACTGTAGGGTACGGTGTAATTCAGTACACAGACCCTATCACTGTAGGGTACGGTGTAGTATAGTACACAGACCCTATAACTGTAGGGTACGGTGTAGTACAGTACACAGACCCTATAACTGTAGGGTACGGTGTAATTCAGTACACAGACCCTATAACTGTAGGGTACGGTGTAGTACAGTACACAGACCCTATAACTGTAGGGTACGGTGTAATTCAGTACACAGACCCTATAACTGTAGGGTATGGTGTAATTCAGTACACAGACCCTATAACTGTAGGGTACGGTGTAATTCAGTACACAGACCCTATAACTGTAGGGTACGGTGTAATTCAGTACACAGACCCTATAACTGTAGGGTACGGTGTAACACAGTACACAGACCCTATAACTGTAGGGTACGGTGTAACACAGTACACAGACCCTATCACTGTAGGGTACGGTGTAGTACAGTACACAGACCCTATCACTGTAGGGTACAGTGTAACACAGTACACAGACCCTATCACTGTAGGGTACGGTGTAGTACAGTACACAGACCCTATAACTGTAGGGTACGGTGTAACACAGTACACAGACCCTATCACTGTAGGGTACGGTGTAGTATAGTACACAGACCCTATCACTGTAGGGTACGGTGTAGTACAGTACACAGACCCTATCACTGTAGGGTACGGTGTAGTATAGTACACAGACCCTATCACTGTAGGGTACGGTGTAGTACAGTACACAGACCCTATAACTGTAGGGTACGGTGTAACACAGTACACAAACCCTATCACTGTAGGGTACGGTGTAACACAGTACACAGACCCTATCACTGTAGGGTACGGTGTAGTACAGTACACAGACTCTATACCTGTTTTATTTTATTCGTTCATGGGACCTGGGCGTCACTGGCAAGGCCGGCATTTATTGCCCATCCCTAATTGCCCTCGAGAAGGTGGTGGTGAGCCGCCTTCTTGAACCGCTGCAGTCCGTGTGGTGACGGTTCTCCCACAGTGCTGTTAGGAAGGGACGATGAAGGAACGGCGATAGATTTCCAAGTCGGGATGGTGTGTGACTTGGAGGGGAACGTGCAGGTGGTGTTGTTCCCATGTGCCTGCTGCCCTTGTCCTTCTAGGTGGTAGAGGTCGCGGGTTTGGGAGGTGCTGTCGAAGAAGCCTTGGCGACCCTATAACTGTAGGGTACGGTGTAACACAGTACACAGACCCTATAACTGTAGGGTACGGTGTAACACAGTAGACAGACCCTATAACTGTAGGGTACGGTGTAACACAGTACACAGACTCTATAACTGTAGGGTACGGTGTAACACAGTACACAGACTCTATTACTGTAGGGTACGGTGTAACACAGTACACAGACTCTATTACTGTAGGGTACGGTGTAACACAGTACACAGACCCTATAACTGTAGGGTACGGTGTAACACAGTACACAGACTCTATTACTGTAGGGTACGGTGTAACACAGTACACAGATCCTATAACTGTAGGGTACGGTGTAACACAGTACACAGACCCTATAACTGTAGGGTACGGTGTAACACAGTACACAGATCCTATAACTGTAGGGTACGGTGTAACACAGTACACAGATCCTATAACTGTAGGGTACGGTGTAACACAGTACACAGATCCTATAACTGTAGGGTACGGTGTAACACAGTACACAGATCCTATAACTGTAGGGTACGGTGTAACACAGTACACAGACTCTATTACTGTAGGGTACGGTGTAACACAGTACACAGACCCTATAACTGTAGGGTACGGTGTAACACAGTACACAGATCCTATAACTGTAGGGTACGGTGTAACACAGTACACAGATCCTATAACTGTAGGGTACGGTGTAACATAGTACACAGATCCTATAACTGTAGGGTACGGTGTAACACAGTACACAGATCCTATAACTGTAGGGTACGGTGTAACACAGTACACAGACTCTATTACTGTAGGGTACGGTGTAACACAGTACACAGACTCTATCACTGTAGGGTACGGTGTAACACAGTACACAGACTCTATTACTGTAGGGTATGGTGTAACACAGTACACAGATCCTATAACTGTAGGGTACGGTGTAACACAGTACACAGACTCTATTACTGTAGGGTACGGTGTAACACAGTACACAGACTCTATAACTGTAGGGTACGGTGTAACACAGTACACAGACTCTATTACTGTAGGGTACTGTGTAACACAGTACACAGACTCTATTACTGTAGGGTACGGTGTAACACAGTACACAGACCCTATAACTGTAGGGTACGGTGTAACACAGTACACAGACTCTATTACTGTAGGGTACGGTGTAACACAGTACACAGATCCTATAACTGTAGGGTACGGTGTAACACAGTACACAGACCCTATAACTGTAGGGTACGGTGTAACACAGTACACAGATCCTATAACTGTAGGGTACGGTGTAACACAGTACACAGATCCTATAACTGTAGGGTACGGTGTAACACAGTACACAGATCCTATAACTGTAGGGTACGGTGTAACACAGTACACAGATCCTATAACTGTAGGGTACGGTGTAACACAGTACACAGACTCTATTACTGTAGGGTACGGTGTAACACAGTACACAGACCCTATAACTGTAGGGTACGGTGTAACACAGTACACAGATCCTATAACTGTAGGGTACGGTGTAACACAGTACACAGATCCTATAACTGTAGGGTACGGTGTAACATAGTACACAGATCCTATAACTGTAGGGTACGGTGTAACACAGTACACAGATCCTATAACTGTAGGGTACGGTGTAACACAGTACACAGACTCTATTACTGTAGGGTACGGTGTAACACAGTACACAGACTCTATCACTGTAGGGTACGGTGTAACACAGTACACAGACTCTATTACTGTAGGGTACGGTGTAACACAGTACACAGACTCTATTACTGTAGGGTACGGTGTAACACAGTACACAGACTCTATTACTGTAGGGTACGGTGTAACACAGTACACAGATCCTATAACTGTAGGGTACGGTGTAACACAGTACACAGACTCTATTACTGTAGGGTACGGTGTAACACAGTACACAGACTCTATTACTGTAGGGTACGGTGTAACACAGTACACAGACTCTATTACTGTAGGGTACGGTGTAACACAGTACACAGACTCTATTACTGTAGGGTACGGTGTAACACAGTACACAGACTCTATTACTGTAGGGTACGGTGTAACACAGTACACAGACTCTATTACTGTAGGGTACGGTGTAACACAGTACACAGACTCTATAACTGTAGGGTACGGTGTAACACAGTACACAGACTCTATTACTGTAGGGTACGGTGTAACACAGTACACAGACTCTATTACTGTAGGGTACGGTGTAACACAGTACACAGACTCTATTACTGTAGGGTACGGTGTAACACAGTACACAGACTCTATTACTGTAGGGTACGGTGTAACACAGTACACAGACTCTATAACTGTAGTGTACGGTGTAACACAGTACACAGACTCTATTACTGTAGGGTACGGTGTAACACAGTACACAGACTCTATTACTGTAGGGTACGGTGTAACACAGTACACAGATCCTATAACTGTAGGGTACGGTGTAACACAGTACACAGACCCTATAACTGTAGGGTACGGTGTAACACAGTACACAGATCCTATAACTGTAGGGTACGGTGTAACACAGTACACAGATCCTATAACTGTAGGGTACGGTGTAACACAGTACACAGATCCTATAACTGTAGGGTACGGTGTAACACAGTACACAGATCCTATAACTGTAGGGTACGGTGTAACACAGTACACAGACTCTATTACTGTAGGGTACGGTGTAACACAGTACACAGACCCTATAACTGTAGGGTACGGTGTAACACAGTACACAGATCCTATAACTGTAGGGTACGGTGTAACACAGTACACAGATCCTATAACTGTAGGGTACGGTGTAACATAGTACACAGATCCTATAACTGTAGGGTACGGTGTAACACAGTACACAGATCCTATAACTGTAGGGTACGGTGTAACACAGTACACAGACTCTATTACTGTAGGGTACGGTGTAACACAGTACACAGACTCTATCACTGTAGGGTACGGTGTAACACAGTACACAGACTCTATTACTGTAGGGTACGGTGTAACACAGTACACAGACTCTATTACTGTAGGGTACGGTGTAACACAGTACACAGACTCTATTACTGTAGGGTACGGTGTAACACAGTACACAGATCCTATAACTGTAGGGTACGGTGTAACACAGTACACAGACTCTATTACTGTAGGGTACGGTGTAACACAGTACACAGACTCTATTACTGTAGGGTACGGTGTAACACAGTACACAGACTCTATTACTGTAGGGTACGGTGTAACACAGTACACAGACTCTATTACTGTAGGGTACGGTGTAACACAGTACACAGACTCTATTACTGTAGGGTACGGTGTAACACAGTACACAGACTCTATTACTGTAGGGTACGGTGTAACACAGTACACAGACTCTATAACTGTAGGGTACGGTGTAACACAGTACACAGACTCTATTACTGTAGGGTACGGTGTAACACAGTACACAGACTCTATTACTGTAGGGTACGGTGTAACACAGTACACAGACTCTATTACTGTAGGGTACGGTGTAACACAGTACACAGACTCTATTACTGTAGGGTACGGTGTAACACAGTACACAGACTCTATAACTGTAGTGTACGGTGTAACACAGTACACAGACTCTATTACTGTAGGGTACGGTGTAACACAGTACACAGACTCTATTACTGTAGGGTACGGTGTAACACAGTACACAGACTCTATAACTGTAGTGTACGGTGTAACACAGTACACAGACTCTATAACTGTAGGGTACGGTGTAACACAGTATACAAACAGTTCATATGCTTAACATGACTGCAGTTAATACACTTCCTTCTACTGTTACCACATGAACACAGTGAGCGACTCGTATCACTTGTTCAGTTTCCTGACTCCGATTATAGAAAGAACATTTCACCACATCCTGATGAACCTCTCACTGATCCTCCGGCCTTGCTTTGAATTGAGGTTTTTTTATTGGTCTTTTTTGTTTCCTGTGCTCTCCTCTCTCACTTGTCCTTATGGCATTGGCCTGTTCTAGGGCCCAGTTCCAGAAGTGCTAACAGCCCCAACTACTTGCTCACACTTTATCCAGGCAATATATAGATATTTGGCCATGGGAAGCATCGCCGACAGGCCCACGTATGTGTTCATTCAGTGTTCATACATGCACATTATTGAGCACAGCACCCACCTCCGACTGGCTAGTGACCGGGAGCTGTGATCTTTGGCTGATTTTATCTCTCGATAGCCCAGGAGTGCCCAGGATAATTGCAGTGCCCATTGGTCTGAAATCAGTCCACCCAGAACAGAACAGGGATCCAATCTCTGGTCGGTCGGCTGGTGACATCACCCAGCATTGCCGTTACCCACAATGCCATTGGGGGGAGCCTGTTGCCCTTGGCTGTAAATTGAATCAGTGTATGACCCAGTTATTATGTGTGCCTAAAGAAGAACAATTGGTTCACACTTGGACACTTTTTGTCCGGGTTAGTGTTTGAGTGTTCATTTCTTAAATGGCTACTCTGGAGTAACTTGGTAAATATCCCACCTGGGGAGAGATTCGGCCCACAGATCAGAACGGTGCTGAGCTTGGGCCTGGACTGTGCTTATCTCAACAAGGGCAAGGTTTATTGTGTAACAGTCAGTCTCAGTGTCTCTTGGGTTAGGGAGGGGAAGATTCAACCACCATTCCAGCCCCTAATTGCTAAATGTCACTGTGTTCCTGTCTCTAGGGTAGAGCTTTCCAATAATGCAAGCAATCTCACAGCCCATGTACACTCTCCCCAGGCATGGACTCTACCCACTCATGCACCTTACTGTTCACAGTTCTGGTCTCCATATTATAAAAAGGATATAGAGGCATTGGAGAGGATGCAAAAAAGATTCACAAGGATGATTCCAGAACTGAGATGATATACTTAACAGGAAAGATTAACAGGCTGGGGCTCTTTTCTCTAGAAAAGAGAAGACTGAGGGGTGACCTGATAGAGGTCTTTAAGATATTGAAAGGGTTTGATCGGGTAGATGTAGAGAAAATGTTTCCACGTGTGCGGGAATCCAAAACTAGAGATCATAAATATGAGATAGTCACTGGAGGGAGCATTTGGGGAACAGTGATCATAATATCATTCGGTTTAGAATAGTTATGGAAAAGGAAAAATCAAATGTGAAAGTACTAAACTGGAGGAGGGCTAATTTCAGTGAGTTAAAAAGGGATCTTGCCCTAGTGGATTGGAGTCAAAACTTGGTAGACAAAACAATAATTGAACAATGGGAGGCCTTCAAGGAGAAGATGGTTCGGGTACAGAGTAGACACATTCCCATGAGAGGGAAAGGAAGGGCATCCAAAGCTAGAGCTCCCTGGATGACTAAAAATATAGAGATTAAAATGAAACAGAAAAAAGAGGCTTATGACAAATGTAAGGTTCATAATACAGTAGAAAACCAGGCTGAATACAGCAAGTACAGAGGAGATCTAAAAAAGGGAATAAGAGGGGCAAAGAAAGTGTATGAGAATAGGTTGGTGGCTAACATAAAAGGGAACCCAAAAGTCTTTTATAAACATATAAATAGTAAAAGGGTAGTCAAAGGAAGGGTGGGACCGATTAGGGACAAAAAAGATCATCTTGTGGAGGCAGAGGACATGGCTGAGGCACTAAATGAATACTTCGTATCGGTCTTCACTAGAGAAGAGGATGCTGCCAATGGAGCAGTAAAGGAGGAGGTGGTAGCGATATTGGATAGGATAAAAATAGATAAAGAGGAGGTACTTAAAAGGTTAGCAGTATTCAAAGTAGAAAAGTCACCCGGTCCGGATGGGATGCCTCCTAGGTTACTGAGGGAAGTAAGGGGGGAAATTGCGGAGGCTCTGGCCACAATCTTCCAATCCTCCTTAGATATGGGAACGGTGCCGGAGGACTGGAGGATTGAAAATGTTCAAAAAAGAGGAGAGTGATAAACCCAACAATTACAGGCCAGTCAGCCTAACGTCGGTGGTGGGGAAACTTTTAGAGACAATAATCCGGGACAAAATTAATTGCCATTTGGAAAAGTCTGGGCTAATAAATAAAAATCAGCACGGATTTGTTAAAGGAAAATCGTGTTTGACTAACTTGATTGAGTTCTTTGATGAAGTAACAGAGAGGGTTGATGAGGGTAGTGCGGTTGATGTTGTGTATATGGACTTTCAAAAGGCATTTGATAAAGTACCACATAATAGACTTGTTAGCAAAATTAAAGCCCATGGGATTAAAGGAACAGTGGGCAGTGTGGATACAAAATTGACTAAGGGACAGAAAGCAGAGAGTAATGGTGAACGTTTGTTTTTCAGACTGGAGGGAAGTATACAGTGGTGTTCCCCAGGGGTCAGTATTAGGGCCACTGCTCTTTTTGATATATATTATTGACCTGGACTTGGATATAGAGGGTATCATTTCAAATGTTGCAGATGACACGAAACTCAGAAATGTAGTAAATAATGTGGAGGAGAGTAACAGACTTCAGGAGGACACAGACAGACTGGTGGAATGGGCAGACACAGGGCAGATAGAATTTAAAGCAGAGAAGTGTGAAGTGATGCATTTTGGTAGGAAGAACGAGGAGAGGCAATATAAACTAAATGGTATAATTTTAAAGGGAGTGCAGGAACAGAGAGATCTGGGGGTGTATGTACACAAATCTTTGAGGATGGCAGGACAAGTTGAGAAGGCTGTTAGAAAGTATATGAGATCCTGGGCTTTATTAGTAGAGGCATAGAGCACAAAAGCAAGGAAGTTATAAGAACATAACATAAGAAATAGGAGCAGGAGTAGGCCAATCGGCCCCTCGAGCCTGCTCCGCCATTCAATAAGATCATGGCTGATCTGATCCTAACCTCAAATCTAAATTCATGTCCAATTTCCTGCCCGTTCCCCGTAACCCCTAATTCCCTTTACTTCTAGGAAACTGTCTATTTCTGTTTTAAATTTATTTAATGATGTAGCTTCCACAGCTTCCTGGGGCAGCAAATTCCACAGACCCACTACCCTCTGAGTGAAGAAGTTTCTCCTCATTTCAGTTTTGAAAGTGCAGCCCCTTATTCTAAGATTATGCCCCCTAGTTCTAGTTTCACCCATCCTTGGGAACATCCTTACCGCATCCACCCGATCAAGCCCCTTCACAATCTTATATGTTTCAATAAGATTGCCTCTCATTCTTCTGAACTCCAATGAGTAGAGTCCCAATCTACTCAACCTCTCCTCACATGTCCACCCCCTCATCCCCGGGATTAACCGAGTGAACCTTCTTTGTACTGCCTCGAGAGCAAGTATGTCTTTTCTTAAGTATGGAGACCAAAACTGTATGCAGTATTCCAGGTGCGGTCTCACCAATACCTTATATAACTGCAGCAATACCTCCCTGTTTTTATATTCCATCCCGCTCGCAATAAAAGCCAACATTCCGTTGGCCTTCGTGATCACCTGCTGCACCTGCATACTAACTTTATGATTTTCTTGCACTAGGACCCCCAGATCCCTTTGTACTGCAGTACTTTCCAGTTTCTCGCCATTAAGATAATAACTTGCTCTCTGATTTTTCCTGCTAAACCTTTGCTAAACTTTTATAAAACACTGGTTAGTCCTCAGCTGGTATTGTGTTCAATTCTGGGCACCATACTTTAGGAAGGATGTCAAGGCCCTGGAGAGAGTGCAGAAGAGATTTACTAGAATGGTACCAGGGATGAGGGACTTCAGTTATGTGGAGAGACTGAAGAAGCTGGGGTTGTTGTCCTTAGAACAGAGAAGGTTAAGGGGAGATTTGATAGAGGTGTTCAAAATCATGAACGGTTTTACATAAGAACATAAGGAATAGGAGCAGGAGTAGGCCATACAGCCCCTCGAGCCTGCTCCGCCATTCAATAAGATCATGGCTGATCTTCAACCTCAACTCCACTTTCCCGCCCAATCCCCATATCCCTTGGCCTCTGGGGTGGAGAATTACAAAGATTTACAACCCTCTGAGTGCAGAAATTTTTCCTCATCTCGGCCCTAAATTGTTGACCCCTTACCTTGAGACTAAGACCCCTAGTTCTCGACTCTCCAGCCAGGGGAAACAGCCTCTCTGCATCTACCCTGTCAAACCCTCTAAGAAGTTTATACATTTCAATGAGATCACTTCTCATTCATCTGAACTCCAGAGAATAGAGGGCCATTCAACTCAATCTCTCCTCAGCCCAGGAATCAATCCAGTGAACCTTGGTTGTACCATCTTTAACGCAGGTATATCCTTCCTTAGGTGAGGAGACCAAAACTGTACGCAGTACTCCAGGTGAGGTCTCACCAGAGCCCTATATAATTGCAGCAAGACCTCCTTACTCTTGTACTCCAACCCCCTTGCAATTAAGGCCAACATACCATTTCCCTTCCTAATTGCTTGCTGTACCTGCATGTTAACTTTCTGTGATTCATGTACAAGGACACCCAAATCCCTCTGAACACCAACATTTCTTATTCTCTCATCTTTTAAAAAATATTCTGTTTTTCTATTCTTCACATTTCCCCACATTATACTCCATCTGCCACCTTCTTGCCCACTCACTTAATCTGTCTATATCCCTTTGCAGACTCTTTGTGTCCTCCTCACAGCTTACTTTCCCACCTAGGTTTATATCATCAGCAAACTTGGATACATTACACTTGGTCCCTTCATCTAACTCATTAATGTAGATTGTAAATAGCTGAGGCCCAAGCACTGATCCTTGTGACACCCCACTAGTTACAGCCTGTCAACCTGAGAATGACCCGTTTATCCCTACTCTCTGTTAACCAATCCTCTATCCATGCTAATATATTACCTCCAATCCCATGAGCCCTAATCTTGTGTAACAACCTTTTATATGGTGCCTTATTGAATGCCTTTTGAAAATCCAAATATACGACATCCACTGGTTCCCCTTTATCTACTAGTTACATCCTCAAAAAACTCCAATAAATTTGTCAAACACAATTTCCCTTTCATAAAACCATGTTGACTCTGCCTAATCATATTATGATTTTCTAAGTGCCCTGTTACCACTTCCTTAATAATGAATTCCATCATTTTCCTGATGACTGATGTCAGGCTAACCGGCCTGTAGTTCCTGTTTTCTCTCTCCCTCCTTTCTTGAATAGCGAGGTTACATTTGCTACCTTCCAATCTGCTGGGACCGTTCTAGAATCTAGGGAATTTTGGAAGATCATAACCAATGCATCCACTATCTCTGCAGCCACCTCTTTTAGAACCCGCGGATGTAGGCCATCAGGTCCAGGGGATTTATCGGCTTTTAGTCCCATTAGTTTCTCCAGTACTCTCTGTACTAATATTAATTACTTTAAGTTCCTCACTCTTGTTAGACCCTTGGTTCCCCACTATGTTTTTTGTATCTTCTACTGTGAAGACAGATACAAAATATTTGTTTAACGCATCTGCCATTTCCTGATGTGGGAGACAGGGGTTTCAATCCATGGGGCACTGGCACCAGTACTGGGGAAAGAGGGAGCTGTTCCACCGGGGTGGGCTCCATTTAAACCGGGCTGGGACCAGTGTCCTGGTGAATTGAATAACTAGGGCGGTAGATAGGGCTTTAAACTAAATATGGGGGGGGGGGGTCAGGTGAGGGTAAATTTATAAATCTAAAGAGAAAAGTCAAGGATGTAGAGGAATGTAGCGATTTGGGTAAAGATAAGCAGAGTGTGTCAGGAAGGGACAGAGAGTTTAACGGTAATAGTGCATCAGTGAACAAGGTCAAAGCAGGGAAAAATAGTAAAAAGTTAAAATTAAAGGCGCTTTATCTGAAAGCACGAAGCATTCATAATAAGATAGATGAGTTAATGGCACAAATAGAGATAAATGGGTTTGATCTAGTAGCCATTACTGAGACACGGTTGCAGGGTGACCAAGGTTGGGAACAAAATATTCCAGGGTACTTGACTTTTTGAAAAGACAGGCAGAATGGAAAAGGAGAGGTGTAGCCCTGACAATAAAGGATGACATAAGGACAGTGGTGAGAAAGGATCTTAGCTCAGAAGATCAGGAAGTAGAATCAGTCTGGGTGGAGATAAGAAATAACAAGGGGCAGAAAACATTGGTGGGGGTAGTCCATAGGCCCCAAAGAGGAGTTATACTGTTGGACAGAGTATTAATCAAGAAATAAGAGGAGCTTGTAACAAAGGTAATGCAATAATCATGGGGGACTTTAATCTTCATATAGACTGGGCAAATCAAATTGGCAAAAGTAGTTTGGAGGACGAGTTCATGGAATGCATTCGAGACAGTTTCCTAGAACAATACATCATGGAACCAACCAGGGAACAGGCTATTTTCAATCTTGTCTTGTGTAATGAGACAGTGTTAATTAGTAATCTGATAGTAAGGGATCCTCTGGGGAAGAGTGATCATAATATGATAGAATTTCATATTGAGTTCGAGAGTGACGTACTTAAATCCGAAACTAGAGTCTTAAACTTAAATAAAGCTGATGACATGGGTATGAGGGCGAGCTGGCTAAGGTTGATCGGGAAATTAGATTAAAGGATATGAGGGTAGATAAGCAATGGTGAACATTTAAAGAAATATTTACATAAGAACATAAGAAATAGGAGTAGGAGTAGGCCACAGTGGTGAACATTTAAAGAAATATTTCATAATTCTCAACGAATATACATTCCATTGAGGAATAAAAACTCCATGGAAAAAGTGATCCATCCGTGGCTAACTAAAGAAGTTAAGGATAGTATTAGATTAAAAGAAGAGCCTTATAATGTTGCCAAGAAGAGTAGTAAGCCTGAGGATTGGGAGAGTTTTAGAAACCAGCAAAGGATGACCAAAAATTTGATGAAGAGGGAGAAAATAGAACGAGTGTAAATTAGCAAGAAATATAAAAACAGATTGAAAGAGCTTCTACAAGAATGTAAAAAGGAAGAGATTAGCGAAAGTAAACGTGGGTCCCATAGAGGCCGAGACAGGAGAAATTATAATGGGGAATAAGGAAATGGCAGAGATGTTAAACAAATATTTTGTCTTCACAGTAGTAGACACAAAAAACATCCCAGAAGTAATGGGGAACCAAGGGACTGATGAGAGTTAGGAACTTAAAGTAATTAATATCAGTAAAGAAAACGTACTGGAGAAACTAATGGGACTAAAAGCCAACAAATCCCCTGGACCTGATGGCCTACATCCGAGGGTTCTAAAAGAGGCGGCTGCAGAGATAGTGGATGCATTGGTTGTGATCTTCCAAAATTCCCTAGATTCAAGAATGGTCCCAGCGGATTGGAAGGTAGCAAATGTAAGCCCCCTATTCAACAAAGGAGCGAGAGAGAAAACAGGGAGCTACAGGCCAGTTAGCCTGACATCAATCATCGGGAAAATGCTGGAATCCATTATTAAGGAAGTGGTAACAGGGCACTTAGAAAATCATAATATATTTAGGCAGAGTCAACATGGTTTTATGAAAGGGAAATTGTGTTTGACAAATTTATTAGAGTTTTTTGAGGATGTAACTAGCAGGGTAGATAAAGGGGAACCAGTGGATGTCGTATATTTGGATTTTCAAAAGGCATTCGATAAGGTGCCACACAAAAGGTTGTTACACAAGATAAGGGCTCATGGGATTGGGAATAATATATTAACATGGATAGAGGATTGGTTGACTGTCTGAAAACAGAGAGTAGGAATAAACGGGTCATTTTAGGGTTGACAGGCTGTAACTAGTGGGGTGCCGCAAGGATCAGTGCTTGGGCCTCAGCTATTTACAATCTATATTAATGAATTAGATGAAGGGACTGAGTGTAATGTATCCAAGTTTGCTGACGATACAAAACTGGTTGTGAAAGTAAACTATGAGGAGGACACAGAGTCTGCAAAGGGATATAGACAGGTTAAGTGAGTGGGCTAGAAGGTAGCAGATGGAGTATAATGTGGGGAAATGTGAGGTTATTCACTTTGGTAGGAAGAATAGAAAAAGAGAATATTTTTAAAATGGTGAGAAACTATTAAATGTTGGTGTTCAGAGAGATTTGGGTGTCCTTGTACACAACACAGAAAGTTAACATGCAGGTACAGCAAGCAATTAGGAAGGCAAATGGTATGTTGGCCTTTATTGCAAGGGGGTTGGAGTACAAGAGTAAGGAAGTCTTGCTGCAATTGTTGAGGGCCTTGGTGAGACCTCACCTGGAGTACTGTGTACAGTTTTGGTCACTTTACCTAAGGAAGGATATACTTGCCTTAGAGGCGGTGCAACGAAGGTTCACTAGATCGATTCCTGGGATGAGAGGGTTGTCCTATGAGGAGTTATTGAGTAGAATGGGCCTATACTCTCTGGAGTTTAGAAGAATGAGAGGTGATCTCATTGAAACATTCTGAGAGGACTTGACAGGGTGGACACTGAGAGGTTGTTTCTCCTGGCTGGAGACTCTGGAACCAGGGGTCACAGTCTCAGGTTAAGGGGTCGGACATTTAAGACTGAGATGAGGAGGAATTTCTTCACTCAGAGGGTTGTGAAACTTTGGAATTCTCTACCCCAGAGGGCTGTGGATGCTGAGTCGTTGAATATATTCAAGACTGAGATAGATAGATTTCAGGACTCTTGGGGAATTAAGGGATATGGGGATCAGGTGGGAAAGTGGAGTTGAGGTCGAAGATCAGCCATGATCTGATTGAAGGTGCAGCAGAGTCGAGGGGCCGAATGGCCTACTCCTGCTCCTATTTCTTATGTTCTTATGTGCTTATTTCCCATTATAATTTCTCCTGTCTCAGCCTCTAAGGGACCCATGTTTACTTTCGCTAATCTCTTCCTTTTTACAAACTTGTAGAAGTTCTTACAATCTGTTTTTATATTTCTTGCTAGTTTACTCTCATATTCTATTTTCTCTCTCTTTATTAATTTTTTGGTCTTCCTTTGCTGGTTTCTAAAACTCTCCCAATCCTCAGACTTACAACTCTTTCTGGCAACTTTGTAAGCCTCTTCTTTTAATCTAATACTTCACTAGTGAGCCATGGATGGATCTTTTTTCCCGTTTTTATTCCTCAATGGAACGTATTTCCGTTGAGAATCATGAATTATTTCTTTAAGTGTTCGCCGTTGCTTATCTACTGTCATATCTTTTAATCTAATTTCCCAATCTGTCTTAAATTTAAACAAAGCCAATTAAATAATGATACCTGTTTAATTGGCTTTGTTTAAATTTAAAACAGAGTAAACAAACAGTGACAGAAGGGTCAGTAACCAGAGGACACAGACTTAAGGTGATCGGCAAAAGAGCCAGAGGCGACATGAGGAAACATTTTTTTACGCAGCGAGTTGTAATGATCTGGAATTCACTGCCTGAAAGGGCGGTGGAAACAGATTGAATAATAACTTTCAAAAGGGAATTGGATAAATACTAGAAGGGAAAAAATTTACAGGGCTATAGGGAAGGAGCGGGGGAGTGGGTTAAGTGGATAGCTGTTTCAAAGAGCTAGTCATGATGTGGAGATGCCGGTGATGGACTGGGGTTGACAATTGTAAACAATTTTACAACACCAAGTTATAGTCCAGCAATTTTATTTTAAATTCACAAGCTTTCGGAGGCTACCTCCTTCCTCAGGTGAACGTTCACCTGAGGAAGGAGGTAGCCTCCGAAAGCTTGTGAATTTAAAATAAAATTGCTGGACTATAACTTGGTGTTGTAAAATTGTTTACAATTGTCAAAGAGCTAGCACAGGCACGATTGGCCGAATGGCCTCCTTCTGTGCTGTACCGACCATGATTCTATGATACTATGAAATCCAATGAGGAACTTAGGAGAAACTTCTTTACCCAGAGAGTGTTCAGAATGTGGAACTCACTATAAGGAGTAGTTGAGGCAAATAGCATAGATGCATTTAAGGGGAAGCTAGATAAACAGATGAGGGAGAAAGGAAAAGATGGTTATGCTGATAAGATTAGATGAGGTAGGGTGGGAGGAGGCTCGTGTGGAGCATAAACACCGGCACAGAGCAGTTGGGCCGAATGGCCTTGTTCTGTGCTGTACATTCTATGTAATTCGATGATGTAACACTCAATTACTCTCCTCCCACAGCCCAGATACACTCTGCCCCATCATTGGGCACTAAATTGGGCCGTGCAATGCCCATTGTTTCGGTGCTACACGGCCTCTCCAACATCCAAGATGGCGCCTTGGATGCGCACGCATGTTTCCATCGTGACGTGCGCCGGACGCCATCTTGGTATAGGAGTTAGTGCAGATAACGAACGCTGGAATCATGTAAAGTAGGGAGAAAATGGCTTCAATCAGTGTACAACGCTGATTTAAAGTGATAGACACCATTTTGGGACTTAACGCTCAACTCGAGGCACAGTCTTAACCCCGACTATCTGAACATGCCTTAGAGTGCCTGGAGAACCCCCCACCAACGCTATTTAAAGGGACCATGCAGGATTTACAGGTTAGTGGCTGGATTATTACTTCTGGCTGCCCAATATTTACAACTGTTTTATGGAGGACTCTTATACTTGAATATGAGGACGCGGGGACATAGCCTAATATTTAGAGCCAGGACGGCCAGGAGTGAAGTTAGGAAATGCTTCTACATAAAAAGAGTGGGAGATGTTTGGAACGCTCTTCTACAGACGGCAGTTGATGCTAGCTCACTTGTGAATTCTAAGTATGAGATTGATAGATTTCTGTGAACCAAGGGTATTAAGGGATATGGGGCTAAGGCAGGTATATGGAGTTAGGTCACAGGTCACCATGATCTCATTGAATGGTGGAACAGGCTCGAGGGGTTAAATGCCACTGCCACTTGCTGCCTCTTGATATACACTACCTTCTTCTGTAAGGAAGCAGGATGTGTGTCTGGGTGATGTGCTTATCATTTATGAATAGCTGCCAGTGTGTGTAGCCTGTGAGTTGTGGGTGGGCGGCTTGAAACAGTGGTAATGTGTGAGCGTGGGAGGAAGCATCTGATTGGAAGAGTTGAGTACTGATGGAAAGAGTTTGTTGGTATGTGGGTGATGGGGGTGTCGTGTGTGGAGCAGTTGGTAGGAGACACCACTTGACAGTTGACCTCACTCACCTTGACCACTCGTGTAAAATCATTGAACTTCTTCCTGCACTGCATCCATGTTCATGATGCTGTGCGCCTGGCATTGACTTCGTCCCCCGCTGCCTCCCACTGCCTTTTGGGTATATGTCTGGAGGGCCTCTTGCCCCTCCCCCCACCCCCCCCCTGCGTATATAGGATGTCCCTCCTTCAGTCCACCTCTTGACCCAAGGCCTCTAGTGCATCAGCACTTGCTGTACGGACTCTCAGATCGGCAGATTGGTGAGGTCTGGCATGCAGATTGGTGGATGTAGGATTTTGTGGTGCACAACCTTTATTCAATGTTTGAACATAACTCATTAGTGTGTAAAAATAGGGATGGGAGCTGCATCTGTGCTTTACGTGTGTGATGTCTGATCTCCGTTCAGACTCCATGCAGACAGCAGGCTGTTATATTCAGCAAATAACAGGTATCAGCTACCTTTAAGAGATTTCTAACAGACAGCCTGCCTTTAAGAGAGTGGAGCTTCCCCCTGCTGGTGGAAAATGCAAATTGCATTGAATTCTCGTTCAGTGCTGATTTCCAACGCAGATTTCAGGTAAGTCCTCAGACCTGACGAAAATCTCGTCCTGCCCGCGCAGGGACCATTGGGCGCGGGGTAATAGGGGATCGTGCTACCCCCGCCCAAAAACAGGCCTGATCCAATTTTCCCCCCGTAGACTCTCCCCACCCATTTAATCTCCTCCCATAGCCCATGTGCACTCTCCCCTATCATAGACTCTTCCACCCATTTAATCCCATCCCATAGCCCATGTACACTCTCCCCTATCACAGACTCTCCCCACCCATTTAATCCCATCCCATAGCCCATGTACACTCTCCCCTATCATAGACTCTCCCACCCATTTAATCTCCTCCCACAGCCCATGTGCACTCTCCCCTATCACAGACTCTCCCCACCCATTTAATCCCATCCCATAGCCCATGTACACTCTCCCCCATCATAGACTCTCCCACCCATTTAATCCCATCCCATAGCCCATGTGCACTCTCCCCTATCATAGACTCTCCCCACCCATTTAATCCCATCCCATAGCCCATGTACACTCTCCCCTATCATAGACTCTCCCCACCCATTTAATCCCATCCCACAGCCCATGTACACTCTCCCCTATCATAGACTCTCCCCACCCATTTAATCCCATCCCATAGCCCATGTACACTCTCCCCTATCATAGACTCTCCCCACCCATTTAATCCCATCCCACAGCCCATGTACACTCTCCCCTATCATAGACTCTTCCACTCATTTAATCTCCCGACAGAAAGTCCTGTATAAACATTCCATCGTTCAACACTGGCCAGACGATCTCTCCAGGTAATGCTACAGGCCAGTTCATAGTCACTAAGAGTCCAGTGGGACTGGAGTCACGTGTCGGCCCAGACTGAGTAGTGGGCAACAGGTTCCCTTCTCTGCAGAACATCAGTTTTTACAACAATCTGGCAAATTCCATGGCCGTTTATTCCCAATGACCAGATTTATTGAATCCCATTTCACAACTTGCTGTGGTGGGATTTGAACTCATGACCCCTGGGTTGCTTGTCCCGGGCCAGAACCACGAGGCTTCTGCACCTTGTTCTGGGGATTGAATGGGATTGAGGGCTCCCTCTTACTACATCTGATAGAAGATACCTGGGGGACCAAGACTGCACCAGAGATCCACCTGCCCACTTCCCTCATTACCCAAGTACCTGTCTCTCTCGGCCCATGTACAATCTGTCCCTGAGCAGAGCTTGCTGTAACTTCCAGCTTCTCCACCGCTGTGTATTTTGGACCGTGTTAGTACTTAGGGCCCTTCCCTTTTGTTCCCCACTCCCCTCGTTGTTTCGATCGGCCCTATAAGGGTCTTCCCCCTTTCCGGTTCTGATGAAGTACCTGGGGGTGAAATTTCCATGGTGCTTTTCCCGATCTCCTGCTGTAACTTCATTGGGAGATCGGCCAATCCAATGGAACTGGCGTCTACCCTTTCCACTGGGGTTGTGGCCTAAGTTATGGCGGGAGATGGGGAGACAGCCCAGTGGGAGTTTCACCCCCAATCTCTTTCTCTTCCCAGAAGCTGACAGACTTGCTGTGTGTTGCTAACTTTCCAGTTTTGATTTTGATTTCAGATTTCTAGCACCTGCAGTTCCTTCTCTTCCTGCTTCTGATAGGAAATTCCCGGCCATTATTTCAGCAAACACCTAGTTGTAAGATGAATGTTTTCCAACAGAGCCTGTCCCTGTGCTGAGGCTCCTCGGTTTGCTCCACTATTGAAGCCCGATTGCACTGAAGCAGGTCCCTTGGGGATACGACCTCAGCACTAAGACTGGTAGCTGGTAACGGGCTGGGACCTGATGTGACGAGGAGGGAGAGGCTGGTGGTGACTCCAGGACGTGGTGAAATGTGCTTGACTCATACTCATGACTGAGATGCATAAAGCCACATTCTGCATCAGATCTTGTCGCTTCTTTTGTTATATTCTGTTTAAGGAAATAAACAAAACCACAAACCCTCAGTAATGTGAATCAGCTCAGTGGCGGGAGGGGGAGGGTCTTTAAAGTATCAAAACGTGTCTTCACAGATGTGGACTTCCCAATTCCTACTCTCCTGGAGGCACGGACTCTCACTGGGGTACAGGTCCCACACACACTGACTCTCACTGGGGTACGGGACCCACACACACTGACCCTCACTGGGGTACAGGACACAAACACACTGACTCTCACTGGGGTACAGGACCCACACACACTGACTCTCACTGGGGTACAGGACACACACACACTGACTCTCACTGGGGTACAGGACCCACACACACCGACCCTCACTGGGGTACAGGACCCACACACACTGACCCTCACTGGGGTACAGGACCCACACACACTGACCCTCACTGGGGTACAGGACACACACACACTGACCCTCACTGGGGTACAGGACCCACAGACACTGACCCTCACTGGGGTACAGGACACACACACACTGACTCTCACTGGGGTACAGGACCCACACACACTGATTCTCACTGGGGTACAGGACCCACACACACTGACTCTCACTGGGGTACAGGACCCACACGCACTGACTCTCACTGGGGTACAGGTCCCACACACACTAACTCTCACTGGGGTACAGGACCCACACACACTGACCCTCACTGGGGTACAGGACCCACACACACTGACCCTCACTGGGGTACAGGACCCACAGACACTGACTCTCACTGGGGTACAGGTCCCACACACACTAACTCTCACTGGGGTACAGGTCCCACACACACTAACTCTCACTGGGGTACAGGACCCACAGACACTGACTCTCACTGGGGTACAGGACACACACACACTGACCCTCACTGGGGTACGGGTCCCACACACACTGACCCTCACTGGGGTATGGGACCCACAGACACTGACTCTCACTGGGGTACAGGTCCCACACACACTGACCCTCACTGGGGTACAGGACCCACAAACACTGACCCTCACTGGGGTACAGGTCCCACACACACTGACTCTCACTGGGGTACAGGACCCACACACACTGACTCTCACTGGGGTACAGGACACACACACACTGACTCTCACTGGGGTACAGGACCCACACACACTGACCCTCACTGGGGTACAGGTCCCACACACACTGACTCTCACTGGGATGCGGGACCCACAGACACTGACTCTCACTGGGGTACAGGACCCACACACACTGACTCTCACTGGGGTACAGGACCCACACACACTGACTCTCACTGGGGTACAGGACACACACACACTGACTCTCACTGGGGTACAGGACCCACACACACTGACCCTCACTGGGGTACAGGACCCACACACACTGACTCTCACTGGGGTACAGGACACACACACACTGACCCTCACTGGGGTACAGGTCCCACACACACTGACTCTCACTGGGATGCGGGACCCACAGACACTGACTCTCACTGGGGTACAGGACCCACACACACTGACTCTCACTGGGGTACGGGACCCACACACACTGACCCTCACTGGGGTACAGGACACAAACACACTGACTCTCACTGGGGTACAGGACCCACACACACTGACTCTCACTGGGGTACAGGACACACACACACTGACTCTCACTGAGGTACAGGACCCACACACACTGACCCTCACTGGGGTACAGGACCCACACACACTGACTCTCACTGGGGTACAGGACCCACACACACTGACTCTCACTGGGGTACAGGACCCACACACACTGATTCTCACTGGGGTACAGGACCCACACACACTGACTCTCACTGGGGTCCAGGACCCACACACACTGACCCTCACTGGGGTACAGGACCCACACGCACTGACTCTCACTGGGGTACAGGTCCCACACACACTAACTCTCACTGGGGTACAGGACCCACACACACTGACCCTCACTGGGGTACAGGACCCACACACACTGACCCTCGCTGGGGTACAGGACCCGCAGACACTGACTCTCACTGGGGTACAGGTCCCACACACACTGACTCTCACTGGGGTACAGGACCCACACACACTGACCCTCACTGGGGTACAGGACCCACAGACACTGACTCTCACTGGGGTACAGGACCCACAGACACTGACTCTCACTGGGGTACAGGACACACACACACTGACCCTCACTGGGGTACAGGACCCACACACACTGACTCTCACTGGGGTACAGGTCCCACACACACTAACTCTCACTGGGGTACAGGTCCCACACACACTAACTCTCACTGGGGTATGGGTCCCACACACACTGACCCTCACTGGGGTATGGGACCCACAGACACTGACTCTCACTGGGGTACAGGTCCCACACACACTGACCCTCACTGGGGTACAGGTCCCACACACACTGACCCTCACTGGGGTACAGGACCCACAAACACTGACCCTCACTGGGGTACAGGTCCCACACACACTGACCCTCACTGGGGTGCAGGACCCACACACACTGACTCTCACTGGGGTACAGGACCCACACACACTGACTCTCACTGGGGTACAGGACCCACACACACTGACTCTCACTGGGGTACAGGTCCCACACACACTGACCCTCACTGGGGTACAGGACCCACAAACACTGACCCTCACTGGGGTACAGGTCCCACACACACTGACTCTCACTGGGGTACAGGACCCACACACACTGACTCTCACTGGGGTACAGGACACACACACACTGACCCTCACTGGGGTACAGGTCCCACACACACTGACTCTCACTGGGGTACAGGACCCACACACACTGACCCTCACTGGGGTACAGGACACACACACACTGACCCTCACTGGGGTACAGGTCCCACACACACTGACTCTCACTGGGATGCGGAACCCACAGACACTGACTCTCACTGGGGTACAGGACCCACACACACTAACTCTCACTGGGGTACAGGACCCACACACACTGATTCTCACTGGGGTACAGGACCCACAGACACTGACTCTCACTGGGGTACAGGACCCACACACACTGACCCTCACTGGGGTACAGGACCCACACACACTGACTCTCACTGGGGTACAGGACCCACACACACTGACTCTCACTGGGGTACAGGGCCCACACACACTGACCCTCACTGGGGTACGGGTCCCACACACACTGACTCTCACTGGGGTACAGGACCCACAGACACTGCCTCTCACTGGGGTACAGGACCCACATACACTGACTCTCACTGGGGTACGGGTCCCACACACACTGACTCTCACTGGGGTACAGGACCCACACACACTGACTATCACTGGGGTACAGGACCCACACACACTGACCCTCACTGGGGTACAGGACCCACACACACTGACTCTCACTGGGGTACAGGACCCACACACACTGACTCTCACTGGGGTACAGGACACACACACACTGACTCTCACTGGGGTACAGGACACACACACACTGACTCTCACTGGGGTACAGGACCCACACACACTGACCCTCACTGGGGTACAGGGCCCACACACACTGACCCTCACTGGGGTACAGGACCCACACACACTGACTCTCACTGGGGTACAGGACACACACACACTGACTCTCACTGGGGTACAGGACACACACACACTGACTCTCACTGGGGTACAGGACACACACACACTGACTCTCACTGGGGTACAGGACCCACAGACACTGACTCTCACTGGGGTACAGGACCCACACACACTGACCCTCACTGGGGTACAGGGCCCACACACACTGACTCTCACTGGGGTACAGGACACACACACACTGACCCTCACTGGGGTACATGACCCACACACACTGACTCTCACTGGGGTACAGGACCCACACACACTGACCCTCACTGGGGTATGGGACCCACAGACACTGACTCTCACTGGGGTATGGGTCCCACACACACTGACCCTCACTGGGGTATGGGACCCACACACACTGACCCTCACTGGGGTACGGGACCCACACACACTGACTCTCACTGGGGTACAGGACCCACACACACTGACTCTCACTGGGGTACAGGACCCACACACACTGACTCTCACTGGGGTACAGGACCCACACACACTGACCCTCACTGGGGTACAGGACCCACACACACTGACCCTCACTGGGGTGCAGGACCCACACACACTGACCCTCACTGGGGTACAGGACCCACACACACAGTGACTCTCACTGGGGTACGGGTCCCACACATACTGACTCTCACTGGGGTACGGGTCCCACACACACTGACCCTCATGGGGTACAGGACACACACACACTGACTCTCACTGGGGTACAGGACCCACACACACTGACTCTCACTGGGGTACAGGACCCACACACACTGACTCTCACTGGGGTACAGGACCCACACACACTGACCCTCACTGGGGTACGGGACCCACACACACTGACTCTCACTGGGGTACAGGACCCACACACACTGACTCTCACTGGGGTACAGGACCCACACACACTGACTCTCACTGGGGTACAGGACCCACACACACTGACTCTCACTGGGGTACAAGACCCACAGACACTGACTCTCACTGGGGTACAGGACCCACATACACTGACTCTCACTGGGGTACGGGTCCCACACACACTGACTCTCACTGGGGTACAGGACCCACAGACACTGACTCTCACTGGGGTACAGGACCCACACACACTGACCCTCACTGGGGTACAGGACCCACACACACTGACTCTCACTGGGGTACAGGACCCACACACACTGACTCTCACTGGGGTACAGGACCCACAGACACTGACTCTCACTGGGGTACAGGACCCACACACACTGACCCTCACTGGGGTACAGGGCCCACACACACTGACTCTCACTGGGGTACAGGACACACACACACTGACCCTCACTGGGGTACATGACCCACACACACTGACTCTCACTGGAGTACAGGACCCACACACACTGACCCTCACTGGGGTATGGGACCCACAGACACTGACTCTCACTGGGGTATGGGTCCCACACACACTGACCCTCACTGGGGTATGGGACCCACACACACTGACCCTCACTGGGGTACGGGACCCACACACACTGACTCTCACTGGGGTACAGGACCCACACACACTGACTCTCACTGGGGTACAGGACCCACACACACTGACTCTCACTGGGGTACAGGACCCACACACACTGACCCTCACTGGGGTACAGGACCCACACACACTGACCCTCACTGGGGTGCAGGACCCACACACACTGACCCTCACTGGGGTACAGGACCCACACACACAGTGACTCTCACTGGGGTACGGGTCCAACACATACTGACTCTCACTGGGGTACAGGACCCACAGACACTGACTCTCACTGGGGTACAGGACCCACACACACTGACTCTCACTGGGGTACAGGACCCACACACACTGACTCTCACTGGGGTACAGGACCCACAGACACTGACTCTCACTGGGGTACGGGTCCCACACACACTGACCCTCATGGGGTACAGGACACACACACACTGACTCTCACTGGGGTACAGGACCCACACACACTGACTCTCACTGGGGTACAGGACCCACACACACTGACTCTCACTGGGGTACAGGACCCACACACACTGACCCTCACTGGGGTACGGGACCCACACACACTGACTCTCACTGGGGTACAGGACCCACACACACTGACTCTCACTGGGGTACAGGACCCACACACACTGACTCTCACTGGGGTACAGGACCCACACACACTGACTCTCACTGGGGTACAAGACCCACAGACACTGACTCTCACTGGGGTACAGGACCCACATACACTGACTCTCACTGGGGTACGGGTCCCACACACACTGACTCTCACTGGGGTACAGGACCCACAGACACTGACTCTCACTGGGGTACAGGACCCACACACACTGACCCTCACTGGGGTACAGGACCCACACACACTGACTCTCACTGGGGTACAGGACCCACACACACTGACTCTCACTGGGGTACAGGACACACACACACTGACTCTCACTGGGGTACAGGACCCACAGACACTGACTCTCACTGGGGTACAGGATCCACACACACTGACCCTCACTGGGGTACAGGACCCACAGACACTGACTCTCACTGGGGTACAGGACCCACACACACTGACCCTCACTGGGGTACAGGACCCACAGACACTGACCCTCACTGGGGTACAGGACCCACACACACTGACCCTCACTGGGGTACAGGACCCACACACACTGACCCTCACTGGGGTACAGGACCCACAGACACTGGCTCTCACCGGGGTACGGGTCCCACACACACCGACTCTCACTGGGGTACGGGTCCCACAGACACTGGCTTTCACTGGGGTACGGGTCCCACAGACACTGGCTCTCACTGGGTTAGGGGTCCCACAGACACTGACTATCACTGGGGTACGGGTCCCACAGACACTGGCTCTCACTGGGTTAGGGGTCCCACAGACACTGACTCTCACTGGGGTACGGGTCCCACAGACACTGACTATCACTGGGGTACGGGTCCCACAGACACTGACTATCACTGGGGTACAGGTCCCACTTACAATGACTCCCAGTGGGTTAGGGGTCCCACAGACACTGACTCTCACTAGGTTATGGGTTCCTTGGTGGGGGAGTTGGGATGCTGGTCAGGATTGAGTGGGGTGAGGGGAGTGGAAAGGGAGGGTGGAGGAGGAGGGGGGAGGGTGGCGGGGGTGCGGTGAGGGGAGATCTGGTTGGAGTGAGGGGGTGGGAGCTACCTGCTACCCTGGGTTGAAATCCCCTTGCTGAGCACAGAATGAGCCCATAACCTGAGGTTTTCGAGGTGCCCTGTGATTTCGGCTAACAACAGGCTGTCCGGTTACAAAGCAGCCCAGTGGGGACCAGCGGTGTGTTTACAGGATTCCTGAGTGGGATCGGGAGTGTTATCAGTTCAAGGCAGAGTTCCTGGCCCCTGACTGGCCTTTGACCAAACACTTCCTGTGTGGCTTTGAACATTTCCTGTGCACAGTCATGGTGTTGGAGTGCTGTCCGGGTTATAATTACCATCTGCTGTCAACTGTTCGATGGCAGCTAAACGCTCACTGTCTCTTACACTACCTTCATTGTAACAGTGACTGCTGTTGAAAAATAAAGCACCTCATTGGCTGTCAATCGTTTTGGGACGTCCTGAGGTTCTGGAAGGCACTGTAGAAATGTAATCTTTCCTCTTCTTTCTGTCTATTACTCACATCCCTATAAACTACCTCGGCCTCAGGCATATTAATGCGCCCTTTTCACTGTACAGGCACTGACTGACCTACCGTGTGTTTCCAGCACTTTCTGTACCTGTGAAGACCCAACAAATAATATCTGAATGTCTTCAAAAGTAAACGTGGGTCCCTTAGAGGCTGAGACAGGAGAAATTATAATGGGGAATCAGGAAATGGCAGAGACATTAAATAAATATTTTATATCTGTCTTCACAGTAGAAGACACAAAAAAATACCAGAAATAGTGGGGAATCAAGGGGTTAATGAGAGTGAGGAACTTAAAGTAATTAATATCAGTAAAGAAGCATATTTGGATTTTCAAAAGGCATTCAATAAGGTGCCACATAAGAGGTTGTTAAACGAGATAGTGGGATTGGGGGTAATATATTAACATGGATTGAGGATTGGGTAACAGACAGAAAACGGTGAGCAGGAATAAACGGGTCATTCTCAGGTTGACAGGCTGTAACTTGTGGGGTGTCACAAGGATCAGTGCTTGGGCCTCAGCTATTTACAATCTATATTAATGACTTAGATGAAGGGACCGAGTGCAATGTATCCAAGTTTGCTGACGATACAAAGCTAGGTGGGAAAGTAAGCTGTGAGGAGGACACAGAGTCTGCAAAGGGATATAGACAGATTAAGTGAGTGGGCAAGAAGGTGGCAGATGGAGGATAATGTGGGGAAATGTGAGGTTATTCACTTTGGTAGGAAGAATAGAAAGACAGAATATTGATGAAATGGTGAGAAACTATAAAATGTTGGTGTTCAGAGAGACTCAGGGGTCCTCATACAAGAAACACAAAAAGTTAACATGCAGGTACAGCAGGCAATTAGGAAGGCAAATGGTATGTTGGTCTTTATTGCAAGGGGTTGGAGTACAAGAGTAAGGAAGTCTTACTACAATTGTACAGGGTTTTGGTGAGACCTCACCTGGAGTACTGTGTACAGTTTTGGTCTCCTAATCTAAGGAAGGATATACTTGCCTAAGAGGCAGTGCAACGAAGGTTCACTAGATTGATTCCTGGAATGAGAGGGTTGTCCTGTGAGGAGAGATTGAGTAGAATGGGCCTATACTCTCTGGAGTTTAGAAGAATGAGAGGCGATCTCATTGAAACATATAAGATGATCAGGGGGCTTGACAGGGTAGATGCTGAGAGGTTGTTTCCCCTGGGTGGAGAGTCTAGACTAGGGGGCATAGTCTCAGGATAAGGGGTCAGCCATTTAAGACTGAGATGAGGAGGAATTTCTTCACTCAGAGGGTTGTGAATCTTTGGAATTCTCTGCCCCAGAGGGCTGTGGATGCTGAGTCGTTGAATATATTCAAGATGTGGAGATGCCGGTGATGGACTGGGGTTGACAAATGTAAGGAATCTTACAACACCAGGTTATAGTCCAACAGTTTTATTTGAAAATCACAAGCTTTTGGAGGCTTTCTCCTTCGTCAGGTGAGTGTGGGATTCCTTGAACGTTACCGCATTTATAGTCAGAGAACAATGCCTGGTGATTACAGATAATCTTTCCAACTGCCTGTTGTCAAGGCAATCAGACAGAGAGACATTACATACAGGACCACCGAATATACAAACGGCCAGAACAAAAGACAGAGAGAGAGAGAGAGAAACATCCGAAAGAAAGAGAAAGAGAGAGAATGACCCGTTGTATTAAAAACAGATAACTTTTTTTCGCTGGTGCGGTTACGTTTAGCGTGACAGAAGAACATAAGAACATAAGAAATAGGAGCAGGAGTAGGCCAATCGGCCCCTCGAGCCTGCTCCGCCATTCAATAAGATCATGGCTGATCTGATCCTAATCTCAAATCTAAATTCATGTCCAATTTCCTGCCCACTCCCCGTAACCCCTAATTCCCTTTACTTCTAGGAAACTGTCTATTTCTGTTTTAAATTTATTTAATGATGTAGCTTCCACAGCTTCCTGGGGCAGCAAATTCCACAGACCTACTACCCTCTGAGTGAAGAAGTTTCTCCTCATCTCAGTTTTGAAAGAGCAGCCCCTTATTCTAAGATTATGCCCCCTAGTTCTAGTTTACCCATCCTTGGGAACATCCTTACCACATCCACCCGATCAAGCCCCTTCACAATCTTATATGTTTCAATAAGATCGCCTCTCATTCTTCTGAACTCCAATGAGTAGAGTCCCAATCTACTCAACCTCTCCTCATATGTCCGCCCCCTCATCCCCGGGATTAACCGAGTGAACCTTCTTTGTACTGCCTCGAGAGCAAGTATGTCTTTTCTTAAGTATGGAGACCAAAACTGTATGCAGTATTCCAGGTGCGGTCTCACCAATACCTTATATAACTGCAGCAATACCTCCCTGTTTTTATATTCTATCCCCCTAGCAATAAAAGCCAACATTCCGTTGGCCTTCTTGATCACCTGCTGCACCTGCATACCAACTTTTTGATCTTCTTGCACTAGGACCCCCAGATCCCTTTGTACTGCAGTACTTTCCAGTCTCTCGCCATTAAGATAATAACTTGCTCTCTGATTTTTCCTGCCAAAGTGCATGACCTCACATTTTCCAATATTGTATTGCATCTGCCAAATCTCCGCCCACTCACCCAGCCTGTCTATATCCCCCTGTAGGTTTTTTATGTCCTCCTCACTCTCCACTTTCCCTCCCATCTTTGTATCATCCGCAAACTTTGATGTTACACTCGGTCCCCTCCTCCAAATCGTTAATATAGATTGTAAAGAGTTGGGGACCCAGCACCGACCCCTGCGGAACACCACTGGTTACTGGTTGCCAGTCCGAGAATGAACCATTTATCCCAACTCTCTGCTTCCTGTTAGATAACCAATCCTCCACCCATGCCAGAATATTACCCCCAATCCAGTGATTCTTTATCTTGAGCAATAATCTTTTATGTGGCACCTTGTCGAATGCCTTCTGGAAGTCTAAATACACTACGTCCACTGGTTCCCCTTTATCCACCCTGTACGTTATGTCCTCAAAGAACTCAAGCAAATTTGTCAGACATGACTTCCCCTTCGTAAAGCCATGCTGACTTTGTCCTATTAAATTATGTTTATCCAAATGTTCCGCTACTGTCTCCTTAATGATAGACTCCAAAATTTTACCCACCACAGATGTTAGGCCGTCCTCATGGGTGCGGAACTTGGCTATCAATTTCTGCTCGATGATTTTGCGTTGTCGTGTGTCTCGAAGGCCACCTTGGAGAACGCTTACCAGAAGATCGGTGGCTGAATGTCCTTGACTGCTGAAGTGTTCCCCGACTGGGAGGGAACCCTCCTGTCTGGCGATTGTTGCGCGGTGTCCGTTCATCCGTTGTCGCAGTGTCTGCATGGTCTCGCCAATGTACCATGCTCCGGGGCATCCTTTCCTGCAGCGTTTGAGGTAGACAACGTTGGCCGAGTCACAGGAGTATGAACCATGTACCTGGTGGGTGGTGTCCTCTCGTGTGATTGTGGTATCTGTGTCGATGATCTGGCATGTCTTGCAGAGTTTGCCGTGGCAGGGTTGTGTGGTGTCGTGGACGCTGTTCTCCTGAAAACTAGGTAATTTGCTGCGAACAATGGTCTGTTTGAGGTTGGGTGGCTGTTTGAAGGCGAGTAGTGGAGGTGTGGGGATGGCCTTAGCGAGGTGTTCGTCGTCATCGATGACATGTTGAAGGCTGCGGAGAACATGGTGTAGTTTCTCCGCTCCAGGGAAGTACTGGACGACGAAGGGTACTCTGTTGGTTGCGTCCCGTGTTTGTCTTCTGAGGAGGTCTATGCGATTCTTTGCTGTGGCCCGTCGGAACTATCAATCGACGAGTCGAGCGTCATATCCCGTTCTTACGAGGGCGTCTTTCAGCGTCTGTAGGTGTCCATCGCGTTCCTCCTCGTCTGAGCAGATCCTGTGTATTCGCAGGGCCTGTCCATAGGGGATGGCCTCTTTGACGTGGTTAGGGTGGAAGCTGGAAAAGTGGAGCATCGTGAGGTTGTCCGTGGGCTTGCGGTAGAGTGAGGTGCTGAGGTGCCCGTCTTTGATGGAGATTCGTGTGTCCAAGAATGAAACCGATTCTGAGGAGTAGTCCATGGTGAGCTTGATGGTGGGATGGAACTTGTTGATGTTATCGTGTAGTCTCTTCAGTGATTCTTCGCCGTGGGTCCATAGGAAGAAAATGTCGTCGATGTATCTGGTGTATAGCGTTGGTTGGAGGTCCTGTGCAGTGAAGAAGTTGTGCTCGAACTTGTGCATGAAAATGTTGGCGTATTGGGGTGCGAATTTGGTCCCCATGGCTGTTCCGTGTGTTTGGGTAAAGAACTGGTTATCGAAGGTGAAGACATTGTGATCCAGGATGAAGCGGATGAGTTGTAGGATGGCGTCTGGAGATTGGCTGTTGTTGGTGTTGACCCCCGCGTCCCTCTCCCTCCCCCGTGTCTCTCTCCCCCCTCGTATCCCTCTCCCCTCTCGTGTCTCCCTTCCCCCCCGTGTCCCTCTACCTCCCCCGTGTCCCTCTCCCCACCGTGTCCCTCTCCCCTCCGTGTCCCTCTACCTCCCCCGTGTCCCTCTCCCCTATCGTGTCCCTCTCCCCCTTCGTGTCTCTCCCCCCCGTGTCTCTCTCCCCCCCGTGTCCTTCTCCCCACCGCATCCCTCTCCCACCCTGTGTCCCTCTCCCCACTCCCCTCCCCCGTGTCCCTCTCCCTCCCCCGCGTCCCTCTCCCTCCCCCGCGTCCCTCTCCCTCCCCCGCGTCCCTCTCCCTCCCCCGCGTCCCTCTCCCTCCCCCGCGTCCCTCTCCCTCCCCCGCGTCCCTCTCCCTCCCCCGCGTCCCTCTCCCTCCCCCGCGTCCCTCTCCCTCCCCCGCGTCCCTCTCCCTCCCCCGTGTCCCTCTACTTCCCCCGTGTCCCTCTCCCCCCCAGTGTCTCTCTCAGCTCTCGTGTCCCTCTCCCCCCCATGTCCCTCCCCCCCCCCCGTGTCCCTCTCCTCCCCGTGTCCCTCTCCCCCCCCCCGTGTCCCTCTCCCCCCCCGTGTCCCTCTCCCCCCCGTGTCCCTCTCCCCCCCCCGTGTCTCTCTCCCCCCTCGTGTCCCTCTCCCCCTTCGTGTCCCTCTCCCCCCCCGTGTCTCTCTCCCCCCTCGTGTCCCTCTCCCCCTTCGTGTCCCTCTCCCCCCCCGTGTCTCTCTCCCCCCTCGTGTCCCTCTCCCCCTTTGTGTCCCTCTCCTCGCCCGTGTCTCTCCCCCCCCCATGTCCCTCTCCCCCCCCCATGTCCCTCTCCCCCCCCCGTGTCCCTCTCCCCCCCGTGTCTCTCTCCCCCCTCGTGTCCCTCTCCCCCTTCGTGTCCCTCTCCCCCCTCGTGTCCCTCTCCCCCTTCGTGTCCCTCTCCCCCTTCGTGTCCCTCTCCTCGTCCGTGTCTCTCTCCCCACTTGTGTCTCTCTCCCCACTCGTGTCCCTCTCCCCCCCGTGTCCCTCTCCCCCCCTTGTTCCCCTTTCCCCGGTGTCTCTGTGTCCCTCTCCCCCCCGTGTCCCTCTCCCCCCCGTGTCCCCCTTTCCCCCCGTGTCTCTGTGTCTCTCTCCCCCACGTGTCCCTCTCCCCCCTCGTGTCTCTCTCCCCACTTGTGTCTCTCTCCCCACTCGTGTCCCTCTCCCCCCATGTCCCTCTCCCCCCCATGTCCCCCTTTCCCACGTGTCCCCCTTTCCCCCCGTGTCTCTGTGTCTCTCTCCCCCCCGTGTCCTTCTCCCCGCCGTGTCCCTCTCCCCCTTTGTGTCTCTCTCCCCCCCCGTGTCCCTCTCCCCACTCTCCTCCCCCGCGTCCCTCTCCCCCCCACCTTGTCCCTCTCCCCCCTCGTGTCCCTCTCCCTCCCCTCTGTCTCTCTCCCCCCTCATGTCTCTCTCCCCACCGTGTCCCTCTCCCCCCCCGTGTCTCTCTCCCCCGCCGTGTCCCTCTCCCCCGCCGTGTCCCTCTCCCCCCCCGTGTCCCTCTCCCCCCTCATGTCTCTCTCCACCCCGTGTCTCTCTCCCCACTGTGTCCCTCTCCCCCCCCGTGTCCCTCTTCACCCCGTGTCCCTCTCCCCCGCCGTGTCCCTCTCCCCCCTCATGTCCCTCTCCCTCCCCTGTGTCTCTCTCCCCCCTCGTGTCCCTCTCCCTCCCCTGTGTCTCTCTTCCCCTCGTGTCCCTCTCCCCCTCGTGTCCCTCTCCCTCTTGTATCCCTCTACCCCTCGTGTCCCTCTCTCCCCCATGTCCCTTTCTCCCCCATGTGCCTCTCCCCTCCATGTCCTTGAACTCTGGCATATCTTTCCCTCCCAATATCTCCCCCTCCCCATATCTCCCCCTCCCTATTATCATCCCATTGCTTTATCTCCTTCCTTTCCATATCTCCCCCTCCCCTTATCTCCCCCTCCCCATATCTCCCCCCTCCTTCATGTCTCTCTCCCCTTCGTGTCCCTCTCTCCTCGTGTCCCTCTCTCCTCGTGTCCCTCTCTCCTCGTGTCCCTCTCCCCCAGTGCCTCTCCCCCTCGTGTCCCTCCCTTCCCCTCGTGTCCCTCCCTTCCTCTTGTGTCCCTCTCTCCTCGTGTCCCTCTCCCCCTGTGCCTCTCCCCCTCGTGTCCCTCCCTTCCCCTCGTGTCCCTCCCTTCCTCTTGTGTCCCTCTCTCCCTCGTGTCCCTCTCTCCTCATGCCCCTTGTGTCCCTCTCTCCCCTTGTCCCTCTCCCCCTATGTCCCTCTAACCTCTATGACTTGAATTGTGGCATATCTTTTCCTCCCGAGAACTCCCTCCTGATATCTCCCCCTCCCCATATCTCCCCCTCCCTATAATCACCACCTTTCTTTATCTATGTCCTTTCGTATCTCCCCTTCCCCATATCTCCCCACTTGCTGTATCTCCCCCTTTCCATATCTCCCCCTCCCCATATCCCCACCCTTCCCATATCCCCCCTCCCTGTAACCCCTTCCCCAAATCCCCACCCTCTCCATATCCCCTCCTCCCCATATCACCCCGCCCCATATCTCGCCATCCCCATATCTCCCTTTGCTGAAGATGCTCACTGTTCCAGGGTAGCCTCCCATATTTCATCCAAATATCTGTTCCTCATGGGGAATATTACAGCCAAGCTGGAACCTGTTCTCATGCACCATCCTCCCAAGCGCTCTTCCCAGAGGGAGTCCCTGGATAGACCTGAGGGGGGAATCTCGGTTGATTTCCTTTCCCCAGTCCAGGGTTTCTGAACCTGTTCATCCCCTGGGCTGTGATCAGCTGACTCAGCTCAGATAGTGGATTATAAAAGCAACTCAGAATCACACGGGCAGTGACATCAGGACTGCTCTTGCTGCAATTGTTTCCAAAACATAATCACATCCGTGGTTCAGAGTTTCACTCACGCCTCTGAGGCAGAAGGTCATGGGTTTAAGTCCCACTCCAGAGACTGGAGCACAAAATCCAGGCTGACCCTCCAGTACTGAGGGAGTGCTGCACTGTCGGAGGGTCAGTACTGAGGGAGCGCTGCACTGTCGGAGGGTCAGTACTGAGGGAGTGCTGCACTGTCGGAGGGTCAGTACTGAGGGAGCACTGCACTGTCGGAGGGTCAGTACTGAGGGAGTGCTGCACTGTCGGAGGGTCAGTACTGAGGGAGAGCTGCACTGTCGGAGGGTCAGTACTGAGGGAGTGCTGCACTGTCGGAGGGTCAGTACTGAGGGAGTGCTGCACTGTCGGAGGGTCAGTACTGAGGGAGCGCTGCACTGTCGGAGGGTCAGTACTGAGGGAACGCTGCACTGTCAGAGAGTCAGTACTGAGGGAGCGCTGCACTGTCAAAGGGTCAGTAGTGAGGGAGCGCTGCACTGTCAGAAGGTCAGTACTGAGGGAGCGCTGCACTGTCAGAAGGTCAGTACTGAGGGAACGCTGCACTGTCAGAGAGTCAGTACTGAGGGAGTGCTGCACTGTCGGAGGGTCAGTACTGAGGGAGCGCTGCACTGTCAGAAGGTCAGTACTGAGGGAACGCTGCACTGTCAGAGGGTCAGTACTGAGGGAGTGCTGCACTGTCAAAGGGTCAGTAGTGAGGGAGTGCTGCACTGTCGGAGGGTCAGTACTGAGGGAGCGCTGCACTGTCAGAAGGTCAGTACTGAGGGAACGCTGCACTGTCAGAGGGTCAGTACTGAGGGAGCGCTGCACTGTCAGAGGGTCAGTACTGAGGGAGTGCTGCACTGTCAAAGGGTCAGTAGTGAGGGAGTGCTGCACTGTTGGAGGGTCAGTACTGAGGGAGTGCTGCACTGTCAGAGGGTCAGTACTGAGGGAGTGCTGCACTGTCGGAGGGTCAGTACCGAGGGAGCGCTGCACTGTCGGAGGGTCAGTACTGAGGGAGTGCTGCACTGTCGGAGGGTCAGTACTGAGGGAGCACTGCACTGTCGGAGGGTCAGTACTGAGGGAGTGCTGCACTGTCGGAGGGTCAGTACTGAGGGAGAGCTGCACTGTCGGAGGGTCAGTACTGAGGGAGTGCTGCACTGTCAGAGAGTCAGTACTGAGGGAGCGCTGCACTGTCAGAGGGTCAGTACTGAGGGAGTGCTGCACTGTCAAAGGGTCAGTACTGAGGGAGTGCTGCACTGTCGGAGGGTCAGTACTGAGGGAGCGCTGCACTGTCAGAAGGTCAGTACTGAGGGAACGCTGCACTGTCAGAGAGTCAGTACTGAGGGAGTGCTGCACTGTCGGAGGGTCAGTACTGAGGGAGCGCTGCACTGTCAGAAGGTCAGTACTGAGGGAACGCTGCACTGTCAGAGAGTCAGTACTGAGGGAGTGCTGCACTGTCGGAGGGTCAGTACTGAGGGAGCGCTGCACTGTCGGAGGGTCAGTACTGAGGGAGCGCTGCACTGTCGGAGGGTCAGTACTGAGGGAGCGCTGCACTGTCGGAGGGTCAGTACTGAGGGAGCGCTGCACTGTCGGAGGGTCAGTACTGAGGGAGCGCTGCACTGTCGGAGGGTCAGTACTGAGGGAGCGCTGCATTGTCGGAGGGTCAGTACAGAGGGAGTGCTGCACTGTCGGAGGGTCAGTACCGAGGGAGCGCTGCACTGTCGGAGGGTCAGTACTGAGGGAGCGCTGCACTGTCGGAAGGTCAGTACTGAGGGAGTGCTGCACTGTCGGAGGGTCAGTACTGAGGGAGCGCTGCACTGTCGGAGGGTCAGTGCTGAGGGAGTGCTGCACTGTCGGAGGGTCAGTACTGAGTGAGTGCTGCACTGTCCGAGGGTCAGTACTGAGGGAGTGCTGCACTGTCGGAGGGTCAGTACTGAGGGAGCGTTGCACTGTCAGAGGGTCAGTACTGAGGGAGTGCTGCATTGTCAGAGGGTCAGTACCGAGGGAGTGCTGCACTGTCGGAGGGTCAGTACTGAGGGAGTGCTGCGTTGTCGGAGGGTCAGTACCGAGGGAGTGCTGCACTGTCGGAGGGTCAGTACTGAGGGAGCGCTTTACTGTCAGAGGGTCAGTACTGAGGGAGTGCTACACTGTCGGAGGGTCAGTACTGAGAGAGTGCTGCACTGTCGGAGGGTCAGTACGGAGGGAGTGCTGCACTGTCGGAGGGTCAGTACTGAGGGAGCGCTGCACTGTAAGAGGGTCAGTACTGAGGAAGTGCTGCACTGTCGGAGGGTCAGTACTGAGGAAGTGCTGCACTGTCGGAGGGTCAGTACTGAGGGAGTGCTGCGTTGTCGGAGGGTCAGTACTGAGGGAGTGCTGCACTGTCGGAGGGTCAGTACTGAGGGAGTGCTGCACTGTCGGAGGGTCAGTACTGAGGGAGTGCTGCACTGTCGGAGGGTCAGTACTGAGGGAGCGCTGCACTGTCGGATGGTCAGTACTGAGGGAGTGCTGCACTGTCGGAGGGTCAGTACTGAGGGAGTGCTGCGTTGTCGGAGGGTCAGTACTGAGGGAGTGCAGCACTGTCGGAGGGTCAGTACTGAGGGAGCGCTGCACTGTCGGAGGGTCAGTACTGAGGGAGCGCTGCACTGTCGGAGGGTCAGTACTGAGGGAGCGCTGCACTGTCAGAGGGACTGTACTGAGGGAGTGCAGCACTGTTGGAGGTGCTGCCTTTCAAATGAAACGTTAAACTGAGTTCCATTCTCAGGTGGATGTGAAAGATCGCACGGCTCTATTCGAAGAAGAGCTGGGGAATTCTCCCCCGTGTCCTGGCAACTGTTTATTCCTCAATGAACATAATTAAAACTGATTATCTGCTCAATTTCACATTGCTGATTGTGGGATCTTGCTGTGCGCAAATTGGCTGCCACGTTTCCTACATTACAACAGTGACTGCACTTCAAAAGTACCTCATTGACTGTAAGGTTCTCCTGACATCCTGATGCCTTATCCTTATCCAATAGTAAGAGCTGGGGACCGACCATCCCTGGGACTCGATCCCAGCCTCTGGAACGAGGTCACACCTGCCCTGTCCCACCGAGATGACCCTGCCAGAGGTCACAGGGTCAGTGAGAGGGCATCTTGTTACCATGGGGCAGGTGGGTGAAAGTCTCACTTCAGTAGCTTGTGCAATCCCTGCCGATGGAGTGGGGTGGTGTTGCCCAGGCCCCCCGTGCCCCTGACCCCATACCCCCCTGACCCCCTGCCCCTGACCCCATTGCTCCCGGACCCTGTTCCCCCCGACCCTGTGCCCCTGACCCCATGCCCGCAGCCCTGTGCCCCATTCCAATGCTCCCGTTCCCATGCCCCCTGATCCCGTGCCCCCAACCTCGTGCCCCTGATCCCATACCCCTGATTCCGTGCCCCCTGACCCCATGCCCCTGACCCCATGCCCCCAACTCCGTGCACCCGTTCCCATGCTCCCATCCCCATGCCCCCTGACCCCGTGCTCCCCGACCCTGTGCCCCTGACCCTGTGCCCTCGTGGCCCCCCAGCCCTCGACCCCTTTGGTTAGGTGGCTGACCTGTCGAAAGAAGTTTTTGGAAGATCCGAGCTGCTGCCCCAGGTATCTGCCGCCCTCCGAGGGGTCCCACTGGTCTCAGCAGGAGACTGGTAGAAGCCACGAAGAATTCACAGCCCCGGTATTGAGTCAGTTTGTGTGGGTGTTTGTGCGTTTACTGTCATAAATCCAGAATATCGAGCAGTTTGATGTGACAGAATGATTGATGGAACCGAGAGGATAATGGCTGCAGCAACATCCCACCATGTTGAGTGACCACATCTGGAGAGCTGCTTATATGTCCAAATAACTGGCCTACTCTCACCAGAAAACTCCGCCTGTGATGACAGTCACGCTCCCATTCCTGGGAAGGAGAAGGTTTATGATCCAATATTTGGAATATAAAAACCAGCTCAGATTTCCGCTACATAATTAGTATTCCTCAGCAGCACTCCATGTTCAAAAACGACAGCACAGATCAAGACTATTCGGCCCATCGGGCCTCTGCCATACTAGCTCTTCCACTGGAGCTGTCTATTCTAATCCCATTATCCTGTCCTTTCTCTGTTCCTTTTATATTCTTCCTTTTCAAATCCATATCCAATTCCCTTCTAAAGGATTGGCCTTAATAGGCCCTTGTGGTGAAACATCCCATGGTCGAATAACCCTCTGTGTGAAAACCTTCCTTCAAACTTCCCCCTTCATTCTTCCAGTGATGATTCGTCTGTGGCTCCTTGTCACCAATTCACCAACCAATGGAATCATTTTTCACTATTCACCCTCAAAACCTTTCCTAATTTTCAAACCATTAACCTTTAACCTTCACTGTTTGAGTGAGAAAAGCCCCAATTTTTCAATACTTTCTACAGAACTTTGCCCCTCATTCCTGGTCTCATTCCAGTGAATCTTCACTGTCCCCTTTCCATGGCCCTGCCATCCTCCACAACAGCAATGCAATACTCTATCTGTGGCCCAGCCAATGTCTGGTCCTGGTCCTACAATTTGCAACTCAGAGGTCATGAGTTCAAATACCATCTGGACAAGTCACCATCTGACCATGGAAGCTGCTGGCGGTTGTAAAAACCCAACAGGTTCAGTAATGTCCTTCAAGGAGGGGAACCTGCCGTCCGTACCCGGTCTGGCCTACAACTGACTCCAGTCCAACAAGAATGTGGTTGGCTCACAGTGCCCTCTAAAAACCAACCAGTAAAAGCAGCCGCTTTCAGGGCAACTAGTAAAGGTAACCGTGGTAGGTTCAGCCACATCCTGAGAACGAACAGTGAAAGGACATGATGTCTTCCTCACTCTCCTGTACCGTTCTCAGGTTCGACAAAACCCTCTGATCTGGGCCCAGGAGCAAACTTTGATTATCGTCCCTCTTGCACCGATGTCACGGACATTTATAGAAATGGAGAACAAAAGGAATCCGAGGGCAGCCCTTCAAGGCACATATCACCAAACTATAAACCCCCTCTCCTCATATCACCAAACTATAAACCCCCTCTCTTCATATCACCAAAATATAAACCCCCTCTCCTCATATCACCAAACTATAAACCCCCTCTCCTCATATCACCAAACTATTTACCCCACTCTTTACTCTCTATCCTCTCTCCTGCCCTCTATTTACTCCACTCTTTACTCTCTATCCTCTCTCCTGCCCTCTATTTACTCCACTCTTTACTCTCTATCCTCTCTCCAGCCCTCTATTTACCCCACTCTTTACTCTCTGTCCTCTCTCCTGCCCTCTATTTACTCCACTCTTTACTCTCTGTCCTCTCTCCTGCTCTCTATTTACCCCACTCTTTACTCTCTGTCCTCTCTCCTGCCCTCTATTTACTCCACTCTTTACTCTCTATCCTCTCTCCTGCCCTCTATTTTCTCCACTCTTTACTCTCTATCCTCTCTCCTGCTCTCTATTTACCCCACTCTTTACTCTCTGTCCTCTCTCCTGCCCTCTATTTACTCCACTCTTTACTCTCTATCCTCTCTCCTGCCCTCTATTTTCTCCACTCTTTACTCTCTATCCTCTCTCCTGCCCTCTATTCACTCCACTCTTTACTCTCTATCCTCTCTCCTGCCCTCTATTCACTCCACTCTTTACTTTCTATCCTCTCTCCTGCCCTCTATTTACTCCACTCTTTACTCTCTATCCTCTCTCCTGCCCTCTATTTACTCCACTCTTTACTCTCTATCCTCTCTCCTGCCCTCTATTTACCCCACTCTTTACTCTCTGCCCTCTCTCCAGCCCTCTATTTACCCCACTCTTTACTCTCTGCCCTCTCTTCTGCCCTCTCTTTACACCCACTCTTTACTCTCTGCCCTCTCTCCTGCCCTCTATTTACCCCACTCTTTACTCTCTGCCCTCTCTTCTGCCCTCTCTTTACACCCACTCTTTACTCTCTGCCCTCTCTCCAGCCCTCTATTTACCCCACTCTTTACTCTCTGCCCTCTCTCCTGCCCTCTATTTACCCCATGCTTTACTCTCTATCCTCTCTCCTGCCCTCTATTTACCCCACTCTTTACTCTCTGTCCTCTCTCCTGCCCTCTATTTACTCCACTCTTTACTCTCTATCCTCTCTCCTGCCCTCTATTTACCCCACTCTTTACTCTCTGCCCTCTCTCCAGCCCTCTATTTACCCCACTCTTTACTCTCTGCCCTCTCTCCAGCCCTCTATTTACCCCCACCGTTTACTCTCTGCCCTCTCTCCAGCCCTCTATTTACCCCACTCTTTACTCTCTGCCCTCTCTTCTGCCCTCTCTTTACACCCACTCTTTACTCTCTGCCCTCTCTCCAGCCCTCTATTTACCCCACTCTTTACTCTCTATCCTCTCTCCTGCCCTCTATTTACCCCATTCTTTACTCTCTATCCTCTCTCCTGCCCTCTATTTACCCCACTCTTTACTCTCTGCCCTCTCTCCAGCCCTCTATTTACCCCACTCTTTACTCTCTATCCTCTCTCCTGCCCTCTATTTACCCCATTCTTTACTCTCTATCCTCTCTCCTGCTCTCTATTTACCCCATTCTTTACTCTCTATCCTCTCTCCTGCTCTCTATTTACCCCACTCTTTACTCTCTATCCTCTCTCCTGCCCTCTATTTACTCCACTCTTTACTCTCTATCCTCTCTCCTGCCCTCTATTTACCCCACTCTTTACTCTCTATCCTCTCTCCTGCCCTCTATTTACCCCACTCTTTACTCTCTATCCTCTCTCCTGCCCTCTATTTACCCCACTCTTTACTCTCTGCCCTCTATCTGGGCAGTTTCATTCCATCTCCTGTCAAATGCCTTTCTTTTTGTCTGAAGTCTCTTACGTGTCACCTTATCAAATGCCTTCTGAAAATCCACATCTAAACTTTGCAGTTCATTGATTGATACAAAGGCTCCGTGATATTAATGGGGACCAGTGTCCATGGCGATTCCCCCTGATTGGCTTGTCCTCGGGATTCTCAACACCAGGAGCATATATTGGGAATTGGGCTAAAGGAAGGTGAGAGAGTGGGCACATGTCCGAATTCCCGACGGGTGAACCCAACGACCAATACCAGGAGCACTGAAGGAAGGGATTTCCTCCTGATCCTGATAGTGATGGTGATTCCTGCCTCCAATCAGCTCTTACTTGTCCTCAGCTGAAGACCATGAATCCTGCAGGCGTCCAGTTCCAGGGAGCTGACAGTACCTCAGCTGTGTGTGAGCCTCGACAACTGGCGTCAGTCGACTATTCGACCATTGGAAGGCATCGCAAGAATGTTCTCATCCGCTATCCACACATTCCAGCAGCGAATGGCCTCAGAGGGAGCACCTCTCAGGAAAACACCTGCCAGATCCCGAGCAACTCTCCTCACTCGGAGCACTAGACAGTGGAATCACTCCTTATTCCTCCTGTCTGCTCTCTCCTCCACTCCTTGTGCCATTAACCTCTGACACAGGATGGTTTACGAGCTACTTCCTGTTTGCTATCAATGCCATGCTCAAACCAACCACAAGGAAAGTAAATGCAGGGGAAGCTAGAATATGCTGTGAAATACGGTGAAGAGAGCTACCCCACCGGCCCGATTAGATTATCCAGTGAGTAGTTAAACCATGCAGACCAGAAAGGCTCCAAGTTCCATCCCAGGCCCGTGCTGAGATAACTGATCTCAGCCAACTGCTGATAAGGACCCTGCAATTGCCCTGTGCCCTGTGCCACTCCTCATCGCTATCCAGTCACTGTTGTTGGAAAGTACATGTGTGCGCAAATTGAGTGAGGATAAACTGCTGACCACCCAACTTCCCTTCCTGGCTCCTATATTAGCTGATATTGTTAATGGTTCCCTCTCCTCAAGGACTGTCTCACTCCCCTTCAAACCTGACGTCATCACACCTCTCCGTAAAAAACCCACCCTTGACCCCTCCGTCCTTGCAAACTACCGTCCCATCTCCAACCTCCCCATCTCCAACCTCCCCATCTCCAACCTCCCCATCTCCAACCTCCCCACCTCCAACCTCCCCATCTCCAACCTCCTCATCTCCAACCTCCCCATCTCCAACCTCCCCACCTCCAACCTCCCCATCTCCAACCTCCCCATCTCCAACCTCCCCATCTCCAACCTCCCCACCTCCAACCTCCCCATCTCCAACCTCCCCATCTCCAACCTCCCCATCTCCAACCTCCCCACCTCCAACCTCCCCATCTCCAACCTCCCCATCTCCAACCTCCCCATCTCCAACCTCCCCATCTCCAACCTCCCCATCTCCAACCTCCCCATCTCCAACCTCCCCATCTCCAACCTCCCCATCTCCAACCTCCCCATCTCCAACCTCCCCATCTCCAACCTCCCCATCTCCAACCTCCCCATCTCCAACCTCCCCATCTCCAACCTCCCCATCTCCAACCTCCCCACCTCCAACCTCCCCATCTCCAACCTCCCCATCTCTAATCTCCCCATCTCCAACCTGCCCATCTCCAACCTCCCCATCTCCAACCTCCCCATCTCCAACCTCCCCATCTCCAACCTCCCCATCTCCAACCTCCCCATCTCCAGCCTCCCTTTCCTCTCCAACCTCCTTGAACGTTTTGTCACCTCCCAAATCCGTGCCCATCTTTCCCACAACTCCATGTTTGAAACTCTCCAATCAGGTTTCTGCCCCTGCCACAGTACTGAAACAGCCCTTATCAATGTCACAAATGACATCCTATGTGACTGTGACGATGGTAAACTATCCCTCCTCATCCTTCTCCACCTGCCTGCAGCCTTTGACACAGTTGACCACACCATCCTCCTCCAACGCCTCTCCTCTGTTGTCCAGCTGGGTGGGACTGCACTCACCTGGTTCCATTCTTATCTCTCCAGTCGTAGCCAGAGAATTTCCTGCAATGGCTTCTCTTCCCGCTCCCGCACCGTTACCTCTGGAGTTCCCCAACGATCTATCCCTGATCCTCTCCTATTTCTCATTTACACGCTGCCCCTCGGTGACATCATCTGAAAACACAATATCAGGTTCCACATGTACACTGACAACTCCCAGCTCTACCTCACCACCACCTCCCTCGACCCCTCCACTCTCTCTCATTTGTCACATTGTTTGTACGACATCCAGTACTGGATGAGCAGAAATTTCCTCCAACTAAATCCTGTGAAGACCGAAGCCATTGTCTTTGGTTCCCGCCACAAACTCTGTTCCCCGGCCACCGACTCCATCCCTCTCCCTGGTCCTATTTGACCCTGAGATGAACTTCCAACCACATATCCACTCCATCACCAAGACCGCCCACTTCCACCTCTGTATCATCGCCCGTCTCCGCCCCTGCCTCAGCTCATCTGTTGCTAAAACCCTCATCCATACCTTTGTTACCTCCAGACTTGACTATTCCAATGCTCTCCTGGTCGGCCTCCCATCTTCCACCCTCCATAAACTTGAGCTCATCCAAAACTCTGCTGCCCGTATCCTAACTCGCACTGAGTCCCGTTCACCCATCACCCCTGTGCTCGCTGACCTACATTGGCTCCCGGTCCGGGAACGCCTCGATTTTAAAAATCTCATCCTTGTTTTCAAATGATGGCCTTACCCCTCCCTATCTCTGGTTGTATCTCCAGCCCTACAACCCTCAGAGATCTCTGTGCTCCTCCAATTCTGGCCACTTGTGCATCCCCGATTTCCTTCGCCCCTCGATTAGTGGCCCTAACCCTCTCTGTCTCTCTCCCTCTCTCTCCTCCTTTAAGACGCTCCTTAAAACCTACCTCTTTGACCAAGCTTTTGGTCACCTCTCCTAATATCTCCTTATGTGGCTCGGTGTCAAATTTTGACTGATAATTGCTCCTGTGAAGCCCCTTGGGACCTTTTACTATGTTAAAGGCGCTATATAAATGCAGGTTATTGTTGTTATTGATAGGTTTAGTCTTGGCTCTGATGTTCCCTGTGGTCAAATGGTCACTCTGACATAAAGAATGGCCATTTGGGTGAGGTACTGGGTATTTGAGGCCTGCAGCATCACAAGGACTTCTCCTCATGACTGGGACAACATTCCTCCCTCTGTCAATACCACAAAAAAATAACTGCTCATTCTCCTCACTGCCGTTTGTCGGCCTCTGGGTTTATTTAACAAAGGCTGAAGCTGCCCCTTCGCCACAAACTCCACATTTAAATAACAAGGTGAATGGTGTCATTGGGCAAGGTTAAGCCGCACAAGGACAATCAGCCAATCAGCTGCCTGGCATTGAGCAACAGTGATGAATGGTGTGATGTTTCTGTGGGGCTGAGAAAGGGAGGCTCATGTGGGATAGCAAGGACAAGAGGTACAAGTGGAGAGGGGAAAGAGCAATTGCTGCTTGAGGGGCGTGCTGTGTATGATTGGCTGTTGTGTTTTCCTGCAGAAAGAAAGAACTTGAATTAATTTATTTACCATTCGCATCCTCAGCTCATCCCAAGACAGCACGCAATGCAGTCACTGTTGTTATGTGGGCAAATGGAGAAACCAATTTGTTCACAGCAAGATGTCACAAACAGCAAATGGATGAATAACCACATTTTTTGTTGGTGATTTGGTTTGAGAGGAGAATGTTGACCAGGACATGGGGAGGACTCTCTGCCAATGGTGCATGGTACCGTTCACATCCTCCTGAGCAGGTAGAGGGACACCTCCAGTAATGCAGCACTCCCTCCAGTAATGCAGCACTCCTCCAGTAATGCAGCACTCCTCCAGTAATGCAGCACTCCTCCAGTAATGCAGCACTCCTCCAGTAATGCAGTACTTCCTCCAGTAATGCAGCACTCCTCCAGTAATGCAGTACTTCCTCCAGTAATGCAGCACTCCCTCCAGTAACGCAGCACTCCTCCAGTAATACAGTACTTCCTCCAGTAATGCAGCATTCCTCCAGTAATGCAGCACTCCCTCCAGTAACGCAGCACTCCTCCAGTAACGCAGCACTCCTCCAGTAATGCAGCACTCCTCCAGTAATGCAGCACTCCCTCCAGTAACGCAGCACTCCTCCAGTAACGCAGCACTCCTTCAGTAATGCAGCACTCCCTCCAGTAACGCAGCACTCCTCCAGTAATGCAGCACTCCTCCAGTAATGCAGCACTCCTCCAGTAACGCAGCACTCCTCCAGTAATACAGCACTCCCTCCAGTAACGCAGCACTCCTCCAGTAATACAGCACTCCCTCCAGTAATGCAGCACTCCTCCAGTAATACAGCACTCCCTCCAGTAACGCAGCACTCCTCCAGTAATGCAGCACTCCCTCCAGTAATGCAGCACTCCTCCAGTAATACAGTACTTCCTCCAGTAACGCAGCACTCCTCCAGTAATGCAGCACTTCCCCAGTAATGCAGCACTTCCCCAGTAATGCAGCACTCTCTCCAGTAATGCAGCACTCCTCCAGTAACGCAGCACTCCTCCAGTAATACAGTACTTCCTCCAGTAATGCAGCACTCTCTCCAGTAATGCAGCACTCCTCCAGTAATGCAGCACTCCTCCAGTAACGCAGCACTCCCTCCAGTAATGCAGCACTCCTCCAGTAATACAGCACTCCCTCCAGTAACGCAGCACTCCTCCAGTAATACAGCACTCCCTCCAGTAATGCAGCACTCCTCCAGTAATACAGCACTCCCTCCAGTAACGCAGCACTCCTCCAGTAATGCAGCACTCCCTCCAGTAATGCAGCACTCCTCCAGTAATACAGTACTTCCTCCAGTAACGCAGCACTCCTCCAGTAATGCAGCACTTCCCCAGTAATGCAGCACTTCCCCAGTAATGCAGCACTCTCTCCAGTAATGCAGCACTCCCTCCAGTAATGCAGCACTCCTCCAGTAACGCAGCACTCCTCCAGTAACGCAGCACTCCTCCAGTAATACAGTACTTCCTCCAGTAATGCAGCACTCTCTCCAGTAATGCAGCACTCCTCCAGTAATGCAGCACATCCTCCAGTAACGCAGCACTTCCCCAGTAATGCAGCACTCTCTCCAGTAACGCAGCACTCCTCCAGTAATGCAGCACTCTCTCCAGTAACGCAGCACTCCTCCAGTAATGCAGCACATCCTCCAGTAATGCAGCACTTCCCCAGTAATGCAGCACTCTCTCCAGTAATGCAGCACTCCCTCCAGTAACGCAGCACTCCTCCAGTAATGCAGTACTTCCTCCAGTAATGCAGCACTTCCTCAGTAATGCAGCACTTCCCCAGTAATGCAGCACTCTCTCCAGTAATGCAGCACTCCCTCCAGTAATGCAGCACTCCTCCAGTAATGCAGTACTTCCTCCAGTAATGCAGCACTCTCTCTAGTAATGCAGCACTCCTCCAGTAATGCAGCACTCCTCCAGTAATGCAGTACTTCCTCCAGTAATGCAGCACTCCCTCCAGTAACGCAGCACTACTCCAGTAATGCAGTACTTCCTCCAGTAATGCAGCACTCCTCCAGTAATGCAGCACTCCTCCAGTAATGCAGTACTTCCTCCAGTAATGCAGCACTCCCACCAGTAATTCAGCACTCCCTCTAGTAATGCAGCACTCCTTCCAGTAATTCAGCACTTCCTCCAGTAACGCAGCACTCCTCCAATAATGCAGTACTTCCTCCAGTAATGCAGTACTCCTCCAGTAATGCAGCACTCCTCCAGTAATGCAGCACTCCTCCAGTAATGCAGTACTTCCTCCAGTAATGCAGCACTTCTCCAATAATGCAGTACTTCCTCCAGTAATGCTGCGCTCCTCCAGTAACGCAGTACTTCCTCCAGTAATGCAGCACTCCTCCAGTAATGCAACACTCCTCCAATAATGCAGTACTTCCTCCAGTAATGCAGCACTTCTCCAGTAATGCAGCACTCCTCCAGTAATGCAGCACTTCCTCCAGTAAAGCAGCACTTCTCCAGTAATGCAACACTCTTCCAATAATGCAGTACTTCCTCCAGTAATGCAACACTCCTCCAATAATGCAGTACTTCCTCCAGTAATGCAGCACTTCTCCAGTAATGCAGCACTCCTCCAGTAATGCAGCACTTCCTCCAGTAAAGCAGCACTTCTCCAGTAATGCAACACTCCTCCAATAATGCAGTACTTCCTCCAGTAATGCAACACTCCTCCAATAATGCAGTACTTCCTCCAGTAATGCAGCACTTCTCCAGTAATGCAGCACTTCCTCCAGTAAAGCAGCACTTCTCCAGTAATGCAACACTCCGCCAGTAATGCAGTACTTCCTCCAGTAATGCAGCACTTCTCCAGTAATGCAGCACTCCCTCCAGTAATGCAGCACTCCTCCAGTAACGCAGCACTCCTCCAGTAATACAGTACATCCTCCAGTAATGCAGCACTCCTCCAGTAATACAGTACTTCCTCCAGTAACGCAGCACTCCTCCAGTAATACAGTACTTCCTCCAGTAATGCAGCACTCTCTCCAGTAATGCAGCACTCCTCCAGTAATGCAGCACATCCTCCAGTAACGCAGCATTTCCCCAGTAATGCAGCACTCTCTCCAGTAACGCAGCACTCCTCCAGTAATGCAGCACTCTCTCCAGTAACGCAGCGCTCCTCCAGTAATGCAACACTCTCTCCAGTAACGCAGCACTCCTCCAGTAATGCAGCACATCCTCCAGTAATGCAGCACTTCCCCAGTAATGCAGCACTCTCTCCAGTAATGCAGCACTCCCTCCAGTAACGCAACACTCCTCCAGTAATGCAGTACTTCCTCCAGTAATGCAGTACTTCCTCCAGTAATGCAGCACTTCCTCAGTAATGCAGCACTTCCCCAGTAATGCAGCACTCTCTCCAGTAATGCAGCACTCCTCCAGTAATGCAGTACTTCCTCCAGTAATGCAGCACTCTCTCCAGTAATGCAGCACTCCTCCAGTAATGCAGTACTTCCTCCAGTAATGCAGCACTCCCTCCAGTAATGCAGCACTCCCTCCAGTAACGCAGCACTACTCCAGTAATGCAGTACTTCCTCCAGTAATGCAGCACTCCTCCAGTAATGCAGTACTTCCTCCAGTAATGCAGCACTCCCACCAGTAATTCAGCACTCCCTCTAGTAATGCAGCACTCCTTCCAGTAATGCAGCACTTCCTCCAGTAACGCAGCACCCCTCCAATAATGCAGTACTTCCTCCAGTAATGCAGTACTTCCTCCAGTAATGCAGCACTCCTCCAGTAATGCAGCACTTCTCCAGTAATGCAGCACTCCTCCAGTAATGCAGTACTTCCTCCAGTAATGCAGCACTTCTCCAGTAATGCAGCACTCCTCCAGTAATGCAGCACTTCCTCCAGTAAAGCAGCACTTCTCCAGTAATGCAACACTCCTCCAATAATGCAGTACTTCCTCCAGTAATGCAACACTCCTCCAATAATGCAGTACTTCCTCCAGTAATGCAGCACTTCTCCAGTAATGCAGCACTTCCTCCAGTAAAGCAGCACTTCTCCAGTAATGCAACACTCCGCCAGTAATGCAGTACTTCCTCCAGTAATGCAGCACTTCTCCAGTAATGCAGCACTCCCTCCAGTAATGCAGCACTCCTCCAGTAACGCAGCACTCCTCCAGTAATACAGTACATCCTCCAGTAATGCAGCACTCCTCCAGTAATACAGTACTTCCTCCAGTAACGCAGCACTCCTCCAGTAATACAGTACTTCCTCCAGTAATGCAGCACTCTCTCCAGTAATGCAGCACTCCTCCAGTAATGCAGCACATCCTCCAGTAACGCAGCATTTCCCCAGTAATGCAGCACTCTCTCCAGTAACGCAGCACTCCTCCAGTAATGCAGCACTCTCTCCAGTAACGCAGCGCTCCTCCAGTAATGCAACACTCTCTCCAGTAACGCAGCACTCCTCCAGTAATGCAGCACATCCTCCAGTAATGCAGCACTTCCCCAGTAATGCAGCACTCTCTCCAGTAATGCAGCACTCCCTCCAGTAACGCAACACTCCTCCAGTAATGCAGTACTTCCTCCAGTAATGCAGTACTTCCTCCAGTAATGCAGCACTTCCTCAGTAATGCAGCACTTCCCCAGTAATGCAGCACTCTCTCCAGTAATGCAGCACTCCTCCAGTAATGCAGTACTTCCTCCAGTAATGCAGCACTCTCTCCAGTAATGCAGCACTCCTCCAGTAATGCAGTACTTCCTCCAGTAATGCAGCACTCCCTCCAGTAATGCAGCACTCCCTCCAGTAACGCAGCACTACTCCAGTAATGCAGTACTTCCTCCAGTAATGCAGCACTCCTCCAGTAATGCAGTACTTCCTCCAGTAATGCAGCACTCCCACCAGTAATTCAGCACTCCCTCTAGTAATGCAGCACTCCTTCCAGTAATGCAGCACTTCCTCCAGTAACGCAGCACCCCTCCAATAATGCAGTACTTCCTCCAGTAATGCAGTACTTCCTCCAGTAATGCAGCACTCCTCCAGTAATGCAGCACTTCTCCAGTAATGCAGCACTCCTCCAGTAATGCAGTACTTCCTCCAGTAATGCAGCACTTCTCCAATAATGCAGTACTTCCTCCAGTAATGCAGCGCTCCTCCAGTAACGCAGTACTTCCTCCAGTAATGCAGCACTCCTCCAGTAATGCAATACTCCCTCCAGTAATGCAGCACTCCTCCAGTAATGCAGCACTTCCTCCAGTAAAGCAGCACTTCTCCAGTAATGCAACACTCCTCCAATAATGCAGTACTTCCTCCAGTAATGCAACACTCCTCCAATAATGCAGTACTTCCTCCAGTAATGCAGCAATTCTCCAGTAATGCAGCACTCCTCCAGTAATGCAGTACTTCCTCCAGTAATGCAGCACTTCTCCAGTAATGCAGCACTCCTCCAGTAATGCAGCACTTCTCCAGTAATGCAGCACTCCTCCAGTAATGCAGCACTTCCTCCAGTAAAGCAGCACTTCTCCAGTAATGCAACACTCCTCCAATAATGCAGTACTTCCTCCAGTAATGCAGACTCCTCCAATAATGCAGTACTTCCTCCAGTAATGCAGCACTTCTCCAGTAATGCAGCACTCCTCCAGTAATGCAGCACTTCCTCCAGTAAAGCAGCACTTCTCCAGTAATGCAACACTCCTCCAATAATGCAGTACTTCCTCCAGTAATGCAGCACTTCTCCAGTAATGCAGTGCTCCTCCAGTAACACAGTGCTTCCTCCAGTAATGCAGCACTCCTCCAGTAATGCAGCACTTCCTCCAGTAATGCAGCACTTCTCCAGTAATGCAACACTCCTCCAATAATGCAGTACTTCCTCCAGTAATGCAGCACTTCTCCAGTAATGCAGCACTCCTCCAGTAATGCAATACTCCCTCCAGTAATGCAGCGCTCCTCCAGTAATGCAGCGCTCCTCCAGTAACGCAGCACTTCCTCCAGTAATGCAGCGCTCCTCCAGTAATGCAGCACTCCCTCCAGTAATGCAGCGCTCGTCCAGTAATACAGCACTCCCTCCAGTAATGCAGCGCTCCTCCAGTAATGCAGCACTCCCTCCAGTAATGCAGCGCTCGTCCAGTAATGCAGCACTCCCTCCAGATTGGAGTCTCCTCTTTTGTCTGGATTCATGGAATGACATTGGACATGCTGCTGAGTTTAAAGTGTAATTAGAGGCTCTGGGGCTCCATTTTTACAGATTTTTTTGTTTTTAACCCCGGGGGGCCGGGATTCCCAGGCCTTCTACGTCACGCCACGCGAGAGGAGGTGACAAGGTCCATAACAGCAGGTCAGTGGGCCCGGAGGAGCAGGAGTGCTTCCCCCGGTCCTGATAAGCCTACCTGCAGCGACCCTACAAACACGATCGACCCCCCCACCCACGACCTCTGAACCCTGCGATGACCCATGACTCCGATCCCAACGATCTCCGACCTCCCCACGATCTGCAACCCCCACGATGACCCCTGACCCTGACCCCCGATGATGACCCCCCCCTCAGATCTAATACTTCCTGTTCCTTCCTCTTCTCCCATCCGGCTGAGCCCAGTCTGTCAATGAGGCCGGCCTATCGGGTGAGAAACCGTCAAAAAAAACAATCGACGTCCTTATATCAAACTTGTAAGGACGTCCGGGAAACCCGTACTTCCAGGTTTCCTGACAGGAAATCCCCCTCCCCCTCGCCACTCCACCGCACCTCCAATAAAAACATGCCTAAAATACTCAATTGGAGGAGGGCCAATTTCAGTGGGATGAGAACGGATCTGGCCCGGGTAAATTGGGATCAAAGATTGGCAGGCAAAACTATAATTGAACAGTGGGCGGCCTTTAAAGAGGAGATGGTTCGGGTACAGTTGAGGTACATTCCCACGATGGGGAAAGGGAGGGCAACTAAAGTCAGAGCTCCCTGGGTGACAAAAGAGATAGTGAGTAAGATAAAGAATAAAAAGGAGCATATGACAGATGTCAGGTTGATAACACAAGTGAGAACCAGGTTGAATATAGAAAGTTCAGAGGGGAAGTGAAAAAGGAAATAAGAGGGGCAAAGAGAGAGTATGAGAATAGACTGGCGGCCAACATAAAAGGGAATCCAAAAGTCTTGTACAGGCGTGTAAACAGTAAACGGGTAGTAAGAGGAGGGGTGGGGCCAATTAGGGACCAAAAAGGAGATTCTCTCATGGAGGCAGAGGGGATGGCCGAGGTAATAAATGAGTACTTTGCATCTGTCTTTACCAAGGAAGAAGATGCTGCCAGAGTCTCAGTAAAGGTAGATGTAGTTGAGATACTGGATGGGCTAAAAATTGATAGAGAAGGTACTAGAAAGCCTGGCTGTACTTAAAGTAGATAATTCACCCGGTCCGGACGGGATGCATCCTAAGTTGCTGAGGGAAGTAAGGGTGGAAATTGCGGAGGTACTGGCCATAATTTTCCAACCATCCTTAGATACAGGGATGGTACCAGAGGACTGGAGAATTGTAAATGTTACACCCTTGTTCAAAAAAGGGTGTAAGGATAAACCCAGCAACTACAGGCCGGTCAGGTTAATCAGGGTGGTGGGGAAACTTTTAGAAACGATAATCCGGGGCAGAACTAACAGTCACTTGGACAAATGTGGATTGATTAGGGAAATCCAGCACTGATTTGTTAAAGGCAAATCGTGTTTAACTAATTTGAGTTTTTTGATGAGGTAACAGAGAGGGTTGATGAGGGCAATGCGGTTGATGTGATGTATATGGACTTTCAAAAGGCGTTTGATAAAATGTCACACAATAGGCTTGTCATCAAAGTTGAAGCCCATGGAATAAAAGGGGCAGCAGCAGCATGGATACAGAATTGGCTAAATGACAGGAAAGAGAGTAGTGCTGAGTAGTAGTAATACCTCGGTCATGCCCTCTGCCTCCATGAGTAGATCTCCTTTTTGGTCCTTAATCAGTTCCACCCCTCCTCTTACTACCCGTTTACTGTTTATTATAAAATTAAAATATTTATACATTTTTTAAAAAGTCTAAGTAATTACTAATGATTTTGAAATCAAGCTAAATCCATTTACTAAATACAATCTAAATCTCAAGTGATTCTATTAGTCCATGAAATAAACTACTGATTAAATAAATAAAAACTAGAAATGGCAGTACAGGCTACGTGTCGGGACTGTAGTATGTGGGATTTTGCGGACAGCGAGACTGTAGGAAGTGTCTCTGGCTTGAGACACTTTGGCTCAGAGTCTTCAAGTTGTGAGTTAGAGACACTCCGACACATACAGGAGAGGGAGGTAGAGACCCACAGACAGTGGTCCTATCCAACAGGTACGAGGTACTTGATATCTATGAGGATAAGGGTGAAGGCTGCAAGGACGATGCCCAGAATGCTAACCATGGCACTGTGGAGTATGAGACAGTCTGGGGTGTGGGCGGGGGTGAGCATCAGAAAAGAAAGGTTATAGTCATAGGGGATTCTATAATCAAGGAGATAGATAGCATCCTCTGCAGTCGCGATTGAGAGTCCGGGGTGGTGGGGTGTTGCTTACCTGGTGTAAGGGTAAAGGACATCTCAGAGCAACTGGAGAGGAACTTGGAAATGGATGGGGTCAAATGTCATGGTCCATTTCGGCACCAATGACATAAGGAAGAACAAGGAGGAGGTCCTGCTAAGGGAATATCAGAAGCTGGGAACTAAATGAAAAAGCAGGACCTCACAGGCGGTAATCTCAGGATTACTAACCGAGCAACATGCTAATTGGGGTAGGGATAGGCAGATCAGGAAGGTGAATGTGTGGCTGAAAGACTGGTGTGGGAAGGAGGGGTTCCATTTCATGGGACACTGACACCAGTACTGGGACAGGAAGGAGTGATACTGCTGAGACGGGCTCCACCTGAATCGGAATGGGACCAGAGTCCTAGCGGAAAGGATAAATAGGGCCGTTGATGAGGCTTTAAACTAGCAAGATGGGGGGAGGCATCAGGTAGCAATAATAAATGCCTAAAGATAAAAGAAATAGGAGATGAGTGTAAAGGTCAGACCAGGGTAAGGAATAAACATAACATAAACAGTCAAGGAACAAATAAAGTTATAAAACAGAAGTATAAAAGGAGTGTTAAAAATAAAGTAAAAGGAATAACTATTAAAGATGAATTAAACTGCCTGTACAGCAATGTAGACAGAGTCCAAAATTAAATGGGGGAACTGGAGGCAATAATCCGTAGCGAGGAACCAGATGGAGTCGGAATAACTGAAACGTGGCTACATAAAGAACAGGACTGGCAACTAAATATAGCAGGTTATAACATAATTAGAGAGAAGAGGGAAGGAAGGCGGGGGATGGAATAGCTGCACTAATTAGAGATAATAATGGCAGTAGAAAAAAGGGACATAACTAACAGAAGGATAGGAACAAAATCCATATGGATTGAAATAAAAGATAAGAAATTGATCATGGTAATAGGGGTATCCCACAGACCACTTTAGTGTCCAAATAGTGGAAAGGAGGTGGAGGAAGAAATATGTAAGCAAATATGTGAAAAGAGTATAGGACATAGAATAATAATCATGGGAGATTTTATCTACCCCCAGATAAATTGGCAAAAAGAGGCAGGTAAAGGGGTACAGGGAATGGAGTTTGTACAATGTGAACAGGACTCCATTCTTACCCAGTGTGTAAAACGCCCAACAAGAGAAGCACTGCTAGATCTAGTAATGGGAAATGAAGCAGAACAGATAAGAGAAGTAAGTGTAGGGGAACATCTAGGCAATAGTGATCACAACATAATAAGGTTTAAGATAAAGATTGAGAAGGACATAAGTAAGATAAAGACCAAAGTAATAAATTATAACAAAGCTGATTTTAAGGGGATGAGAATGGAACTAGGGAAAATAAACTGGAAAAAAATACTGATAAACAAAGAAATAGAACAGCAGTGGGAAACGTTTAAAACGGTGATCAATAGTGTGCAGGAGAAATATATCCCACTAAAAGACAAGAACAAAATAGGCGGTAATGACAGACCGTGGATGAATTAAGAAATAAGGGCAAAATTGAAACTAAAGAAAAAGGCACACACTAAGTACATAGACAACAAAGGAGAGGATGACAAAAGAGAATATGAAAAGGTTAGGAAAGAAGTCAAAAAAATAATTAGGAAAGCAAAGAAAAACTACAAAATTAAATTATCAAGGAATAGAAAAAGAAACAGTAAAGTATTCTACAGACACATAAATAACAAAAAGAAAATCAGGATAGGGATAGGGCCGCTAATGGATTCACATGATAAACTCACAGGTAATGACAGCGAAATGGCAGAAATATTAAATAATTACTTTGCCTCAGTATTTATCAGGGACCCGAACATGGTGGGCAGGACACCAGAAGAAGAGATCAAAAAAGACATAAAGACATTTAAGATAGAAAGGGGGGAGATAATTGATAAACTAATCAAACTTAGAGAGGATAAAATCCCTGGTCCGGATGGACTGCATCCACGCACATTAAAAGAAGTTAGGGAAGAGATAGCAGAGGCACTAAATCATATATATAAAAATTGATTAGAAAAGGGAAGAGTGCCAGAGGACTGGTGAAAACTAATGTTATTCCTATATTTAAAAAGGGAGATAGAACAAGTCCAAGGAACTTTAGACCAATTAGCTTAACGTCAGTGGTAGGAAAGATAATGGAATCCTTACTCAAAGATGTAATAGAAAAACATGTAGAAACCGAAAATATAATAAAGCATGGATTTCAGAAGGGAAGCTCATGCTTGACCAACCTTATTGAATTCTTCGAAGAGGTAACAGAAAGGGTAAACAAGGGTAATGTAGTAGATGTAATATATTTGGATTTTCAAAAGGCCTTCAATAAGGTACCACATTGTAGACTCATGACTAAGGTCAGAGCGTGTGAAGTCAGGGGACAAGTAGCAGAATGGATAGCAAGCTGGCTACAAAACAGAAAACAGCAAGTAGGGGTTAAGGGTAGCTGCTCAGATTGGCGAAAGGTGGGAAGTGGTGTTCCACAAGGATCGGTGCTGGGACCATTGTTGTTCACCATTTACATAAATGATTTGGACTCTGGAATCGGAAGTACAATTTCAAAATTTGTGGACGACACCAAATTGGGGAGTATAATTAATACTGAGGAGGACTGTAACAAAATACAGGAAGACATTAATAAACTTGCAGAATGGGCGTGTAATTGGCAAATGAATTTCAATATAGATAAGTGTGAGGTGGTACATTTTGGTAGGAAGAATAAGGAGGCCTCATACTGCTTGGATAATAAGAGTCTGACTGGGATCGAGGAGCAGAGGGATCTGGGCTCGTGTGGAGCATAAATGCTAGCATGGACCGGTTGGGCCAAATGACCTGTTTCTGTGCTGTTCATTCTCTGTAATAGCACAACCCGGGATATTAAAACAAAACACCAAAACACAGCACATCATGGGCATTTACTGCAAGAAAAATATAAACAACAATTTGAATAAAATGGCAGATTTCTTCACTGGTCCAGCTTCACAACAAGTAATGAAATAAAAGCAATGAGGAAACAAAAGAAACGGGGCTGGAAATTGGGCCGTGTGTCGCCTGTTTTACAGACGCTGTGCGGCCTCCGAAGATCCCAAAATGGTGTCCAGAATACGCGTGCACGCCGTGCCGGACGCCATTTTGGTGAAGGTGTTTGCACAGACGCAGATAACGAACACCAGCATCATGTAAAGTAGGGAGAATATGTGTTAGATCAGTGTCAACGCTGATAGACACCATTCTGGCACTCAACACTCCAGCCAACACATTGTCTTAACCATGAACAGCTGGACATGTCTTAGACAGCCTGGAGCCACCAGCACTATTTAAAGGGATCATACAGGTGCTGCAGGTAAGTTGCTGAATTGTTGCTTCAGGCCGCTGGTACAATTGTGGGTGTTTGTTGAAGCTTCCCATATTTGGATAGAGTCTATAAAGAGCGGTCCTGGCAGGTCCTGTTGGTGGCATTTAAAACAGTGCGCTGAACAAGATTTCTGCCAACCATAGGTGGCCTGCTAGGGCTCCCGCTGGGCAGAGAACATGACTGGGAGCCTGCAGAGAGGCCATACAGAGCAGATCAAGCTGTGAGAAGAGGGAGGAGGAGCAGGGCAATGAGCAAGAGGCCATATCCCATGAGGACCTTCAGTGACCAATTCTCTTACCCCAACCTGAGCGATGATCAGTGCATCCGACGGCTGCGGTTCACTAAAGAGGTCGAGACAGAGATTTGTCAACTGCTGCAACCACATCTGCAGCCTCAGGGCAGGGCAAGGACAGCATTGCCAGTGGTTGTCAAGGTAACCGTGACACTGCACTTTTACACTCTGGATTCTTTCAGGCTGCTGCTGGCCATCTGTGCAACATCTCGCGGTGTGCAGTGCACTGCTGTATAAGGGAGGTGACGGAGGCTCTGTACGAGATGTGCAATAGATCTTGACAGAGAGAAGCAGAACGAGTGAGCACGAGGGTTTGATCACATTGCAGACTTCCCCATGGTGCAGGGTGCCATTGACTGCTCACATATTGGCCTGTGTGTTCCACATCACAACAGAAAGGGATTCCACTCCCTCAATGTGTAGCTGGTGTGCGACCACACACAGCGCATCATGGAGGTCAATGCCCACTACCCTGGTAGCAGTCACGATGCCTTCATTATGCGGCAGTCCAACCTCCCAACCATCTTTGCACCGGCTAGGCAAGTCAAAGGCTGGCTACTGGGCGACAAAGGGTTATCCCCTCATGAGGTGACTCATGACACCGGTCCAGAACGCACGCACACGTCCACAGCAGGCGTACAACGAGAGCCATGCTGCCACACACAACGTCTTCGAGTGCGCCATAGGCGTCCTCAAGCAACCATTCCGCTGCCTGGACTGCTCTGGAGGAGCCCTGCAGTACTCAGATGAGCAGGTCTCAAGATTTATTGTTGTATGCTGCATGCTGCACAACCTCGGCAGTATGGGGGAATAGCCCTTGCCACCACCAATCAGGCAAGACCCTGAGACAGAGGCAGAGGAGGAGGAAGAGGAAAAAGAGGAGTAAGAGGAGGAGAAAGTGGAGGAGGAAGAAGAGGCAGAGGAGGAATTGGAGGAAGAGGCAGGGAGGCAACAAGATGCACAGGCCCTGTCCACCCAATGATCCGCAGCACGGGCTCCTCCAGGGGGGTGAGGACGTGTAGGCGTGCCTATCCTCCCTCAGGTCTCTCGGTCTGCCGGCTGTTATGCACCACCTTCACCTGCAAGACAAAGGGTAGTGTGTCAGTGAGTGTCCTGCAATGTGTTTGGGTGATGAGCCTGTCATGGTCGAGTAGCTGCCAGTGTGTGTGACCTGTGAGTTTAGGGTGTGTGGATTGCAGGTGTGCCACTATGTGAGGATGAGATGCAGCATCTGAAGTACAGTGTTGCGTATGGATGGGCAGTGTTTGTTGGTGGGTGGGTGAGGAGGGGGTGTTGTGCCTGGAGCAGTGGTGTGGTTGGTTGGATGTGCCACTTGACACTTACATTCCTCACCTTGACGACTCGTGTCAAATCATTGAACTTTTTTCGGCACTGCACCCATGTGCATGGTGTTTTTTTAATCATTCATGGGATGTGGGCGTCATTGTCAAGGTCAGCATTTATTGCCCATCCCTAATTGCCCTTGAGAAGGTGGTGGTGAGCCGCCTTCTTGAACCGCTGCAGTCCGTGTGGTGAAGGTTCTCCCACAGTGCTGTTAGGAAGGGAGTTCCAGGATTTTGACCCAGCGACGATGAAGGAACGGTGATATATTTCCAAGTCGGGACAATGTGTGACTTGGAGGGGAACGTGCAGGTGGTGTTGTTCCCATGTGCCTGCTGCCCTTGTCCTTCTAGGTGGTAGAGGTCGCGGGTTTGGGAGGTGCTGTCGAAGAAGCCTTGGCGAGTTGCTGCAGTGCATCCTGTGGATGGTACACACTGCAGCCACAGTGCGCCGGTGGTGAAGGGAGTGAATGTTTAGGGTGGCGGATGGGGTGCCAATCAAGCGGGCGGCTTTGTCCTGGATGGTGTCGAGATTCTTGAGTGTTGTTGGAATTGCACTCATCCAGGCAAGTGGAGAGTATTCCATCACACTCCTGACTTGTGCCTTGTAGATGGTGGAAAGGCTTTGGGGAGTCAGGAGGTGAGTCACTCGCCGCAGAATACCCAGCCTCTGATCTGCTCTTGTAGCCACCGTATTTATGTGGCTGGTCCAGTTAAGTTTCTGGTCAATGGTGACCCCCAGGATGTTGATGGTGTGGGATTCAGCGATGGTAATGCCGTTGAATGTCAGGGGGAGGTGGTTAGACTCTCTCTTGTTGGAGATGGTCATTGCCTGGCACTTGTTTGGTGCGAATGTTACTTGCCGCTTATCAGCCCAAGCCTGGATGTTGTCCAGGTCTTGCTGCATGCGGGCATGGACTGCTTAATTGTCTGAAGGGTTGTGAATGGAACTGAACACTGTGTAATCATCGGCGAACATCCCCATTTCTGATCTTATGATGGAGGGAAGGTCATTGATGAAGCAGCTGAAGATGGTTGGGCCGAGGACACTGCCCAGAGGAACTCCTGCAGCAATGTCCTGGGGCTGAGATGATTGGCCTCCAACAACCACTACCATCTTCCTTTGTGCCAGGTATGACTCCAGCCACTGGAGAGTTTTCCTCCTGATTCCCATTGACTTCAATTTTACTAGGGCTCCTTGGTGCCACATTCGGTCAAATGCTGCCTTGATGTCAAGGGCAGTCACTCTCACCTCACCTCTGGAATTCAGCTCTTTTGTCCATGTTTGGACCAAGGCTGTATTGAGGTCTGGAGCCGAGTGGTCCTGGCGGAACCCAAACTGAGGATCGGTGAGCAGGTTATTGGTGAGTGAGTGCCGCTTGATTGCACTGTCAACGACACCTTCCATCACTTTGCTGATGATTGAGAGTAGACTGATGGGGCGGTAATTGGCCGGATTGGATTTGTCCTGCTTTTTGTGGACAGGACATACCTGGGCAATTTTCCACATTGTCGGGTAGATGCCAGTGTTGTAGCTGTACTGGAACAGCTTGGCTGGAGGCGCAGCTAGTTCTGGAGCATAAGTCTTCAGCACTACAGCCAGGATGTTGTCGGGGCCCATAGCCTTTGCTGTATCCAGTGCACTCAGCCCTTTCTTGATATCACATGGAGTGAATCGAATTGGCTGAAGACTGGCTTCTGTGATGGTGGGGATATCGGGAGGAGGCCGAGATGGATCATCCACTCGGCACTTCTGGCTGGAGATGGTTGCAAACGCTTCAGCCTTGTCTTTTGCACTCACGTGCTGGACTCCACCATCATTGAGGATGGGGATGTTTACAGAGCCTTCTCTGTTTAATTGTCCACCGCCATTCACGACTGGATGTGGCAGGACTGCAGAGCTTTGACCTGATCTGTTGGTTGTGGAATCGCTTAGCTTTATCTATGGCATGTTGCTTCCGCTGTTTAGCATGCATGTAGTCCTGAGTTGTAGCTTCACCAGGTTGGCACCTCATTTTTAGGTACGCCTGGTGCTGCTCCTGGCATGCTCTTCTGCACTCCTCATTGAACCAGGGTTGATCCCCTGGCTTGTTGGTAATGGTAGAGTGAGGAATATGCCGGGCCATGAGGTTACAGATTGTGTTGGAATACAATTCTGCAGCTGCTGATGGCCCACAGCGCCTCATGGATGCCCAGTTTTGAGCTGCTAGATCTGTTCTGAATCTATCCCATTTAGCACGGTGGTAGTGCCACACAACACGTTGGATGGTGTCCTCAGTGCGAAGACGGGACTTCGTCTCCACGACGACTGTGCGGTGGTCACTCCTACCAATACTGTCACGGATAAATGCATCTGCGACAGGTAGATTGGTGAGGACGAGGTCAAGTAGGTTTTTCCCTCGTGTTGGTTCGCTCACCACCTGCCGCAGGCCCAGTCTGGCAGCTATTTCCTTTAGGACTTGGCCAGCTCGGTCAGTAGTGGTGCTACCGAGCCACTCTTGGTGATGGACATTGAAGTCCCCCACCCAGAGTACATTTTGTGCCCTTGCTACCCTCAGTGCTTCCTCCAAGTGGTGCTCAACATGGAGGAGGACTGATTCATCAGCTGAGGGAGGACGGTAGGTGGTAATCAGCAGGAGGTTTCCTTGCCCATGTTTGACCTGATGCCATGAGATTTCATGGGGTCCGGAGTCAATGTTGAGGACTCCCAGGGCCACTCCCTCCTGACTGTATATCACTGTACCGCCACCTCTGGTGGGTCTGTCCTGCCGGTGGGACAGGACATACCCAGGGATGGTGATGGAAGAGTCTGGGACGTTGGCTGAAAGATATGATTCTGTGAGTATGGCTATGTCAGGCTGTTGCTTGACTAGTCTGTGGGACAGCTCTCCCAATTTTGGCACAAGTCCCCAGATGTTCATGAGGAGGATTTTGCAGGGTCGACTGGGCTTGGTGTTTTGCCGTTGTCGTGTCCGGTGCCTAGTGGTCCGATGCCGGGTGGTCCGTCCGGTTTTATTCTTATTGTGACTTTTCGGAGCGAGATTTTACAACTGAGGGGCTTGCTAGGCCATTTCAGAGGGCAGTTAAGAATCAACCACATTGCTGTGGGTCTGGAGTCACATATAGTGTATTACTCCTGGCATTCACTCCTCAGCCACTGCCTCCGCAGCTGGTGTCGGGAGGGTCTTCTGTCACCCTGCGGGTGACAGAAGACCCTGCACTTCCTCCACCAGGGTCTCCAGTCGGAGAACCTCGCGGCACGCTCTCTTGCTGCTCCAGCCATCTGCCTGCCATCCTGCACTCTTTCCATTGACACTGCACTTCCCCTTTAAGAGGTGCAGGCTGCCTTTTCCTGGTGCTGGCCACGCCCCATATCGGACGTCCTGCTGGTGCGTGCAGCCACTCAATGGTGGGTAACACTGGCTGCAAGTGGGGATCATGGTGATGAGGATGCAGCACAAATCTCGGGTGCTGCCTGCATTGGTAACACCGGGCACGGGTTAACAGCGCAACGCAACCCCCGCGCCCGGTGTCAGGCCTTATCCAATTTAACCCCCATGACATTAAATTCCACTGGGAAACAGGTCAGTAATTAATCAATTAAAGTCAGGAGGAAGGGAGCTGAGAGACAACCAACGGATCAGATCAAAGCTCTGCAGTCCTGCCACATCCAGTCGTGAATGGTGGTGGACAATTAAACAACTAACGGGAGGAGGAGGCTATGTAAACATCCCCATCCTCAATGATGGCGGAGTCCAGCACGTGAGTGCAAAAGACAAGGCTGAAGCGTTTGCAACCATCTTCAGCCAGAAGTGCCGAGTGGATGATCCATCTCAGCCTACTCCCGATATCCCCACCATCACAGAAGCCAGTCTTCAGCCAATTCGATTCACTCCACGTGATATCAAGAAACGGCTGAGTGCACTGGATACAGCAAAGGCTATGGGCCCCGACAACATCCCAGCTGTAGTGCTGAAGACTTGTGCTCCAGAACTAGCCGCGCCTCTAGCCAAGCTGTTCCAGTACAGCTACAACACTGGCATCTACCCGACAATGTGG